>NC_081761.1:40367880-40375380 GCF_963082965.1 Carassius carassius
GCCTCACCTATCGTCAAATGGAAAGGGAAGTTGCGTGGCCGAGAGACTGTTACCGATGTCCGAAGGGAGCACACGCATCGAACGGGTAAGCCTCGCCGACCGTAGAATGGAAACGTAAAGCAAGTCTGTCCAGGAGGCTCTCGCCGGCGTCCGAAGGGAGCACGCGCATCGAACGGGTAAGCCTCGCTGACCATAGAAAAGGAAAAGGTAAGGTTGTCTAACCGGGAGGCTCTCGCCGGCGTCCGAAGGGAGCACACGCATCGAACGGGTAAGCCTCTCCGGATGTGTGACAGAAAAGGTAACGATAGGTGGCCAGGAGGCTCTTGCCAGCATCCAACGGGGACATCCTGTTCCCCAAAAACAACTGGGTGAGCCTCGCAGGCCGTAGGATGGAAAAGGTAAGTTTGTGTGGTCGTTAGGCTGTCGTCGGCGTCTTATGGGAGTTTGCTACTCACGGCAAGAGACGGGTAAGCCTTGACGACCGTGGGAAGGAGGGAGGGTTTATTTGTGTGTTCGGTACCTGCGGCATCGAACGGCTTGCTTGTAGGTTTTGTAACCTAAACCACGTGGAATGGTCGTGGTTGGCTGGCCAGGAGGCTCTCGCCAGCGTCCGATGGGAGCACTCTCATCGAACGGGTGAGCCTCGCTGGCCAAGGATGGAAAGGTTGTCCAGCCGGGAGGCTCTTACCTTCGGCCGACAGGAGCTTAGCTCCCGGAATCGAACGGTTAAGCCTCGCTGGCCAAAGGACGGAAAAGGTTGTCCAGCCGAGAGGCTCTTACCTTCGGCCGACAGGAGCTTAGCTCCCGGAATCGAACGGTTAAGCCTCGCTGGGCAAAGGACGGAAAAGGTAAGGTTGTCCAGCCGGGAAGCTCTCACCTACGTCCAATGGGAGCCTTGACTCCATGCATTGGATGGGTAAACCTCTCCGTACGTAAGACAGAATGGCAAAAGGGTAGCCGGGGGCTTTTACCTACGTCCGATGGGAGTGTGAGCTCCTGGCAACGAACGGGTAAGCCTTGCTGGCCCCAGAATGGAAAAGGTGAGGTTGTCTGGCCGGGAGGCTTTCGTCGGCATCCGATGGGAGCTCGAGCTCCTGGCATCGAAGAGAGAAGCCTTGCCGGCCATAGGATAGAAAAAGGTAAGGTTATCTGGCCGGGAGGCTATGGCCGGCATCCGGTGTTAATCTGGCTTTTTAATCGGGTAAGCTTCGCTGGTGGTCGGATGGAAAGTCCAAGATTGCTTAAGCGGGAAAGCATCTGACAGGAGTTTAATAATCACGGGCCTGGTTTCACAAATGGGGTTATGCTTAAGCCAGGACTAGGCCTTAGTTAAATTAAGATATTTAAGCAACTTTTACAAAAGTGCCTTAGAGAAAAATTTTACAGGTGTGCATCTTGGCACAGAACAATGACACTGATATATTTTAAGATGTGTCAGAGCAAGATATTTTCAGTTGAGACAGCTCAAACATGTATTTTAGTCTGGGACTAGCTTAAGCCTTGTCTGTGAAACCATGGGACGATGTCATACGAGTAAGCTTTGCTGATAGTTGAACGGAGAAGGCAAAGGTTGGCTCAACTGGGAGCACTCTTGCAGCGCCTGACAGGGAGTTTGATACTAAGGAGGATTTGGTTGTCTACGAGGGTAGACGCTGTGAGGCTTACTTGAATAATTGTTTAGCAAATCCAATAAGCTGCTTCCGATAATGAGTCCGAAAAATCTTGGTGCAGTCATTGTATTCGAAATTAAGCGTGCAAAAATAAATTGGATTTCCTGTGCCAGTGTACCCCAAATAGGTGCCATGTATCGGCGATGTGGTCATTGTTGAATTGTCATATTGTCAGCAGATGAGATCGATGGTACGTATCGACGATGTAATCGTGCATGGGTGGAGTAAGAGAAAGATTCTTTATACTTGTCTGAGCTTACTATTTGCCATTTTAACCATGCAGGTGCACGAAAAAGCCTATGGAATCACCAATATTTTTTGAACGTACTGATAAACTGGCATTAAATATAAAATACTATATTTAAAACTGCTAGTTCATGTAGTCGGCACTACTGTCATCTCGCTTGGCCCGGTTTTTTTTTTTGGTTTTTTTTTTGTTTTTTTTTGCTATAGTAGATTCCATTTAAAGTCCAACGATTTAACCCTAATATGGACGTAAACAAGTGCCTTAAATATAAGGTATTCAAAAACCGGTAAGTTCATATATTTGGAGTGAGTTCGGTTGAAATGATGGTCATGTGCGCTCTGGACCGCATGCCTCATGATGGGACCGACGCGCCGCCCCTGAGACCAGAATGAGATGCATTCTAATGTAACTGTGGCATTAAATTCCGTTAGTGAGAGCTCCTTTAAAATATGGCACGTATCGGATTTACCTGTTAAAGTACAATGGAATACCTTATATCTGCAAACGATGCATGTCTATTTGGGGATGGAGACTTCTTTGCCACCTGCAGGCTCACGTCATCCTTTGAGAGCACGGGCGAGCGTGAAGTGCAGTGCTGAGATGGGATAACGGAGCGGTTTGATAGCCGAATTATGGTAGGCCGCCTAATAATTATAATAAAAAACGTTGATTGGAGAATGGGCCTAATATAGTCTTGGCTATTGTCGATACATGATGCTGTCACCGCAACCTATGATGCATGGCATACCTATAAGCGGAAATGGGTTTTTTTTTTTTTTTTTTCGTGTGAACAGACGCTGCTGTGGCAGTGGGGAGATACGGGAAAGGCTCCTGCGGGAGCAGACACTGCTGCGGCAGTGAGGAGGAATAGGAAAGGCTCCTGCGGGAGCAGACACTGCTGCGGCAGTGGGGAGATACGGGAAAGGCTCCTGCGGGAGCAGACACTGCTGCGGCAGTGAGGAGGTACAGGAAAGGCTCCTGCTGGGCAGACACTACTGCGGCAGTGGGGAGGTATAGGAAAGGCTCCTGCGGGAGCAGACACTGCTGCGGCAGTGAGGAGGTATAGGAAAGGCTCCTGCGGGAGCAGACACTGCTGCGGCAGTGGGGCGATATGGGAAAGGCTTCTGCGGGAGCAGACACTGCTGCGGCAGTGATGAGGTATAGGAAAGGCTCCTGCGGGAGCAGACACTGCTGCGGCAGGGAGGAGGTACGTGCAAGGCTACTTGCTTCGGCTGCTGTAGATGTTGGCTGTGGGAAGAGTAAAAAAGGGTTAGTAACATTTGATGGGACAAGCTAAAAATGAATGGGTAGCCTACTGTGTCACCAGCTCAGCAATTGGTTGCCTGATTTGACAATTCCTCAAGCCTTGTCCACGTTATTAGGTTCCTGTTGGAAAAGCATCTTTCCTCTCGTATGGCCTCTGGGCTCTTTAGACTGTCTCCTGAGCGGATATGTTTGGAACGCTGTTTTCACGTTGTAGTATGGACTGTGGAAACAGAGGCTTTTGGAAACGATGAAGCATGTTTAGTCTTGTAAGACGTTGTACCGAAAGACATGATTACAGCAGTAACATTAGCCCCTTACCAGTCACCCCCCATTTTTGGCATTGAGACAGAAATTACATACCCAAAATAAAGATGTTTCTGCTCATGATTCTTTCTGACTAGATCCATGATCAACATTTGTCCACGAGCTAACATTTTCGACGTTTCCGTTCAGGAATAGGAATCGTTTTCCTGGCATAATTACTGAATAACTGTCACTGAAATGATGTTTTATCGAAATATTGGTCAATTGGCTTTCAATTGATGCAGGGTTTATCCAGATCAAGTAAGAGAGTGATGTTTAACGTGCTGTGCAAATGAACGATAATAAGCTGGGGCGGTTGGCGATGCTTGCAAGAGATTATGAAGAGATTAAAGATTATGAAGGCAAACTTTTTTTTTTTTTTTTTTTTTTTTGTTGAGTGGATTGGCTCGCATGGATGAATTGTTCAGCACAAAACGATCAATTTAGGCAAACAAAGTAAATATAGTCAATTTTGATTTCATGTGGACTTTAAAAGGCGGCAGTTATTTTACTCACACTTGCTATCCTGCGTTGAAACACTATGGCGGATGCGTTTTAGATGAATTTTGGGTGATCACACCGGTGAATGGTGAAATAGGTCCCTAAATTATTTGGTCCTACCATAAAACTTGCATAGAAATTAAAATTGAAAATTAAATTAAGCATTTAGCAGAGACTCTTTTATCCAGAGACTTACGAGCCTTTTTTTTTTTTTTTTTTCTTCTTCTTCCTTCATGGAACTTAAGTCTGTATCATTTCCGTGAGAGGTTTAAACGTGCGCAGTAAGGCGAATGTAATGCCTTTGCTTCGTGGTTAAAAGTGGCATCATCATCCGACGGAACGTTTGTATCTGTAGTCCAAATCTATGCGCAATCCACACTCCAGATCAGCAGGTGGCGGTAATGCACCTTTACGCTGGTTTGCCAAAACCGCAGAAGAAGACGGAACTGCGTCATGACGTCGTTTAACAAACTTTAGCCGCGAACCTGCTTTTAGATGCAACACTTGGATGCTAACTGCCGTAAAAATCCAATGAAGAAAAAGAAGAACCTGTTTTTAGCGTCTTTGCCTGAAAATGTATTGGTTAACGTTGCGCTGTCTGCGCCGCTAGAGGAAGCGGCCTCAAACTGCCACTCGGCCGGAACGCCGGGGTGAAAGGCTGGGCCGCGGTGAGAACTGGGGTTCGACCCGGGCTGGTTGGGTTCTTTCTGCTGCAATCCAGTGCTCGGGGAGAGCTCGGTCTCGGGCGGCACGATTGTTGTGTCGAGCAAGGCGAGCTCGGAGCTTGCACGGTCTATTGGGCACGACGTGTGGCTTGGCGATGAGAGCAGCTGTCACGATGACGCTTAATGTTGCTCAACGGCCGTGTTTGGCTGGGTAGAAATGATCTCGGGTCCGGCAAAAGCAGCAGGTCTTATAAATCTCCTGTGTAGCTCTCTTCGTTGGTATGAGAATTGGGTCTGTAGTAAGGTGACAGACGAAGCGAACCAGCATGCTGATAAACCGTCAATGGATAGAGGGAAGTCAGCGATATTTATACTATGGGATTGATTACTTGATTATGGTCCACCTGTGTTGATTAGGCTAAGTATCTGACGCGCTCCTCCCGAATCTTATTAATAAAATTTCATTTATTATGTGGAGTAGAGTATTATGAGAGAGAGATGGACTGAGAGTGTGATTACCTGCATCTGATGCAGCATTCATTCTTCAGATCAATCTCATATATAAAACATTAGTCTGAATGTCCACTGAAGAACGTGATATCTTTATCCTACTATCCTTTTATCTGTTAAGAGTTATTTCTGATGACAGCTCAGCTCACTGCATTTGTTACTGATGTCTTACAAGCTGTTAATAAAATTAAAAATAACTTCTTTAACACCCTGTTTCAGTCTCCTTCAATATAAAAGTCTTTATAAACAGTCTCTTGTCGTCATCTAATGGTGGAACAATGTCACTAAAATTACCATCACACACACACACACACACTATTTCCCAATGCTAAATACTACTCTTATTTTATATACAATATTTTTTATTGAATAATATTTAATAAATAACAAAAGCCATCATAAATGTGTCTAGGCAATTCAGTCAAAAGTACAAAGCAGCGCACTAATATACAGGATTAAAGTTACATAAAATATAACGTGATGAGATTTTTCCCTCAGCCAAAACTTTTTGCTCTGGAACAAATAATAGATGAGATCAGAGACCTCACACTAGAATTACCCAAAACTGATGATATCTCATGTTTAACCACTATAGAGACTCCCGAGCCAGCGGTAAACTCCTGCAGATCTGGCCCAGGTGAGGCGCTCTCTCTGCAGGTTCATGAGCACCAAACGGCTGACACCTGGACACATCTCAGAAAACCTTGAAACTAATTTTAAAATAGACATTATCTTTATTAACAAACAGCATTTTTGAAGTCTGAACAAGTACAATCTCGCCTTAACAACTCTATCTGTGGGTCGTTGTTGTCTCTATGTAAAAATGAAAGCTTCTGTCACCAGAACAAATTCCTTGCAAACACTCTTGGCAATAAAGCTCTTTCTGATTGTGATTCTGTAACTACACTTCTTAAACATCCAGTGGGCTCATCTGAATTCACTGTCAGGCGTGTTTCAAAGAAACAGTGTTTCTGTATCACAAATATATTCTGTGATAAAGCCTCTGTTGAGGTTTCTTTATACTGCAGTCTCATCATTAAAGTCCCTCCTGAAGCTGAGGTACAAACATCTGTGTGCAGTGGCAGATATGCTTATTGCTCTCATATTCTGCAAGCATGTTGGTGATAAATGTTCAAAGTTTTGCTGTTGTGCTCTGGACATTACTGTGTGTGAGAGAGAATGTAAAGGAAAGCACGCAGAAGCAATGGGGCTCTCAGTAAAAATGCACTGGATTCAGGCCAGAAGCTTGAATTAAGCTTGAAGCAAGAGAAACTCTTATCTGAAAATTGTGTACATTTCATGGTAATCAAATCATCACCAGCCTCCATGAGAACAAGTGCAGTTCAGTTTCAGTGCAATCTGCAAACTGAAAAATTAGCCTACTTTTTAAAATTTTGTCTAAGCAATCATAAAAAACTATAAATTACATTTTAATATATTCATAATCAGACCACAGGTTTTTTTGTTTCATGGATTACGTGATTGCATATTATTTACACAATAGCAAATAAAATATTCATAATTTATTTATTCTCCCTGATTTCCCTGATTTTCCTTTCTAAAATAGCCTACACAGCAAAATCCCCAGTATTAATTTAACACTCTGAGTGTGGACTCATATAAACACTGAAGCAGTGTTAAAAGTAACACTGAAGCAGATTTGAAGTTAATGAGATAATTAAGAAGTTAATTGAGTTATGATTGAGCATTGTTAAAGAAACCTGATGTTAACAAGCAGAATCACCAACCGAGAAAATCACAATTTGTGTGTCACCATTATAGTGGTCAGTGTTTGCTTTAGTTGGGATCTTGGCTTGTGACTTTTTACTTTTAAAATGTGTTTGGCAAACCAAGAGCAGAAGTCATCTGGTGGTGATGATTATGTTTTAATATAATTGTTGTTCGACCTTAATTACTGAACTCATTTAAACACTTTTCTCTAAGTAAAACTTCCATTATTGATTGTAACCGCTTTGATTCCACAATGAAAGTCTGTATTCTCTATACTGGCTGTTTTGTAGGCATCTTTTGCAAGTGATTCTGATCTTTTCTTTTTTTTTTTATTAAAATTCTTGATTTTAGGCACACAAAGATAACAAGAATCAGCATATGAATCTCAACAACGGTGACAAACAGCATTTTCAGATAAACCGATCTACTCTGAAAATCCCAAAACTAGCTACTAAAAATTCACATAAAAACAGCAAAAATGAAATATAGTTAGAATAAAAAGTTAAAAAGACAGTTCAGATCATAATTTATTCATTCCGCAATGCATGATGGGAGCCATGGATGAGTTTTTATTGGCTACAACATGCTTTTTTGATGGTCACCGTTT
>NC_081761.1:40380380-40510603 GCF_963082965.1 Carassius carassius
GCTCCTCTGTCCAAAATAAGATAAATTCAGCAGAATTCAATTCAGTTTTTTGGTGACGTCATGCCATTATGCCATGCACAGCTTATACCTGAAACTATTGACTAAAGAGCCGCAGGAAAAATGGTATTAAAGAAAGCAGGAATCACTTGACTGATCCGTTTGTGTGTGTTTTGGGGGCGGGACTGGGGGCAGGGCCAGCACAGGGCGGCTCCATGAGCTCCTACCGCTGGTGAAGGCCTCTTCATCATCCTCCTCTGAGGATCAGCAGGACGGCACAGGCGTTTCTGCTCGACCCAAGTCGCAGCGTCGTGCCGGAAGTCGCGCTCTCATCCAGGCCTCCCGCCACTGTCCCAACTGTCTGAGCACCGAGTCTCTGGGAAACTGTGAGGACAAACACAAGCACCTGCACAACTGCCACATCCCTGGTACTCTTAAACGAGATCATTCTGAAGGCGACTGAAATTAACTATAATCACATCTGTAAATGATCTCTAGAAAACATCATTAGGATTAAATACGTAATGCTTTTCTATCTTCAATTTTATTTATATTGGTACATTTTGTGTTTCATATTTTCTGTTGATTAACTTAAGATGTTGTGTTTCATCCATGTGTTTTGTCATTGTACTCTTGAGATGTTTAGTGAGGATATGTAATTAGCTTGGATAAATATAAAGCATTTTATAATTTTTTTAATATGTCTTGTGATAGTGCCATAAAAAATAAGTCCAACAATAAACAAAATCAGCAATATCTCATTCAATTACATCATTTGTTTACTCATTAATTAATTATGTGGTGAAGTTATTAATGAAGTTGTGGACTAGTGGTTAGAGAGTTTGACTCCTAACCCTAGGGTTGTGGGTTCGAGACTTGGGCTGGCAATAACGCGACTGAGGCATAAATGATGCCCACTGCTCACGGTGTGTGTGTGTGTTGTCAATGTCAATGTCACCTTTATTTATATAGCGCTTTAAACAAAATACATTGCGTCAAAGCAACTGAACAACATTCATTAGGAAAACAGTGTCAATAATGCAAAAATGATAGTTAAAGGCAGTTCATCATTGGATTCAGTGATGTCATCTCTGTTCAGTTAAATAGTGTCTGTGCATTTATTTACAATCAAGTCAACGATATCGCTGTAGATGAAGTGACCCCAACTAAGCAAGCCAGAGGCGACAGCGGCAAGGAACCGAAACTCCATCGGTGACAGAATGGAGAAAAAAACCTTGGGAGAAACCAGGCTCAGTTGGGGGGCCAGTTCTCCTCTGACCAGACGAAACCAGTATTTCAATTCCAGGCTGCAGCAAAGTCAGATTGTGCAGAAGAATCATCTGTTTCCTGTGGTCTTGTCCTGGTGCTCCTCTGAGACAAGGTCTTTACAGGGGATCTGTATCTGGGGCTCTAGTTGTCCTGGTCTCCGCTGTCTTTCAGGGATGTAGAGGTCCTTTCTAGGTGCTGATCCAGCATCTGGTCTGGATACGTACTGGATCCGGGTGACTGCAGTGACCCTCTGATCTGGACACAGACTGGATCTGGTGGCCACGGTGACCTCGGAACAAGAGAGAAACAGACAAATATTAGCGTAGATGCCATTCTTCTAATGATGTAGCAAGTACATAGGTTGTTATGGGAAGTGTTTCCGGTTCCGGTTTACCTAATTAATGCAGCCTAAAAATCCTTTAACGGATTTGGATAATAAAAGCATATTAGTATATTATGTGAATGCCAGGTTAAAGAGATGGGTCTTTAATCTAGATTTAAACTGCAAGAGTGTGTCTGCCCCCCGAACAATGTTAGGTAGGTTATTCCAGAGTTTGGGCGCCAAATAGGAAAAGGATCTGCCGCCTGCAGTTGATTTTGATATTCTAGGTATTATCAAATTGCCTGAGTTTTGAAAACATAGCAGACGTAGAGGATTATAATGTAAAAGGAGCTCATTCAAATACTGAGGTGCTAAACCATTCAGGGCTTTATAAGTAATAAGCAATATTTTAAAATCTATGCGATGCTTGATAGGGAGCCAGTGCAGTGTTGACAGGACGGGGCTAATATGGTCATATTTCCTGGTTCTAGTAAGAACTCTTGCTGCTGCATTTTGGACTAGCTGTAGTTTGTTTACTAAGCGTGCAGAACAACCACCCAATAAAGCATTACAATAATCTAACCTTGAGGTCATAAATGCATGGATTAATATTTCTGCATTTGACATTGAGAGCATAGGCCGTAATTTAGATATATTTTTGAGATGGAAAAATGCAGTTTTACAAATGCTAGAAACGTGGCTTTCTAAGGAAAGATTGCGATCAAATAGCACACCTAGGTTCCTAACTGATGACGAAGAATTGACAGAGCAACCATCAAGTCTTAGACAGTGTTCTAGGTTATTACAAGCAGAGTTTTTAGGTCCTATAATTAACACCTCTGTTTTTTCAGAATTTAGCAGTAAGAAATTACTCGTCATCCAGTTTTTTATATCGACTATGCAATCCATTAGTTTTTCAAATTGGTGTGTTTCACCGGGCTGCGAAGAAATATAGAGCTGAGTATCATCAGCATAACAGTGAAAGCTAACACCATGTTTCCTGATGATATCTCCCAAGGGTAACATATAAAGCGTGAAGAGTAGCGGCCCTAGTACTGAGCCTTGAGGTACTCCATACTGCACTTGTGATCGATAGGATACATCTTCATTCACTGCTACGAACTGATGGCGGTCATATAAGTACGATTTAAACCATGCTAATGCACTTCCACTGATGCCAACAAAGTATTCAAGTCTATGCAAAAGAATGTTGTGGTCAATTGTGTCAAACGCAGCACTAAGATCCAATAAAACTAATAGAGAGATACACCCACGATCAGATGATAAGAGCAGATAATTTGTAACTTTAAGAAGAGCAGTCTCAGTACTATGATACAGTCTAAATCCTGACTGGAAATCCTCACATATACCATTTTTCTCTAAGAAGGAATATAATTGTGTGGATACCACCTTTTCTAGTATCTTGGACAGAAAAGGGAGATTCGAGATTGGTCTATAATTAACTAGTTCTTTGGGGTCAAGTTGTGGTTTTTTGATGAGAGGCTTAATAACAGCCAGTTTGAAGGTTTTGGGGACATGTCCTAATGACAATGAGGAATTAATAATAGTCAGAAGAGGATCTATGACTTCTGGAAGCACCTCTTTCAGGAGCTTAGATGGTATAGGGTCTAACATACATGTTGTTGGTTTAGATGATTTAACAAGTTTATACAATTCTTCCTCTCCTATGGTAGAGAATGAGTGGAACTGTTCCTCAGGGGGTCTATAGTGCACTGTCTGATGTGATACTGTAGCTGACGGCTGAATGGTTGCAATTTTATCTCTAATAGTATCGATTTTAGAAGTAAAGTAGTTCATAAAGTCATTACTGCTGTGGTGTTGGGAAATGTCAACACTTGTTGAGGCTTTATTTTTCGTTAATTTAGCCCTGTATTGAATAAATACCTGGGGTTATGTTTGTTTTCTTCTAAAAGAGAAGAAAAGTAATCGGATCTAGCAGTTTTTAATGCTTTTCTGTAGGATATGTTACTTTCCCGCCAAGCAATACGAAATACCTCTAGTTTTGTTTTCCTCCAGCCGCGCTCCATTTTTCGGGCTGCTCTCTTTAGGGTGCGAGTATGCTCATTATACCATGGTGTCAAACTGTTTTCCTTATCCTTCCTTAAGCGTAAAGGAGCAACTTTATTTAAAGTGCTAGAAAAGAGAGAGTCCATAGTTTCTGTTACATCATCAAGTTGTTCTGAGGTTTTGGATATGCTAAGGAATTTGGATACATCAGGAAGATAACTTAAAAAGCAGTCTTTTGTGTTAGAAGTGATGGTTCTTCCATACTTATAGCCAAAATTGTAAATTCTACTTCTTGTTACATGAATTTTGCAAAGAACTAAATAATAATCTGAGATATCATCACTTGGCTGAATAATTTCAACACCATCAACATCAATTCCATGTGACAGTATTAAATCTAGAGTATGATTTCGACAATGAGTAGGTCCTGAAACGTGTTGTCTAACACCAATAGAGTTCAGAATGTCTATAAATGCTGATCCCAATGCATCGTTTTCATTATCAACATGGATATTAAAATCACCAACTATTAAAACTTTATCTGCAGCCAGAACTAACTCGGATGTAAAATCACCAAACTCTTTAATAAAGTCTGTATGGTGCCCTGGTGGCCTGTATACAGTAGCCAGTACAAACATAACAGGGGATTTATCATTAACATTTGTTTCTTTGGATAATGTTATATGAAGTACCATTACTTCAAACGAATTATACTTGTAGCCTGCCCTCTGAGAAATCCTGAAAACGTTGTTATAAATTGAAGCAACACCTCCACCTTTTAGACGTGGCTCATGTTTATAACAGTAATCTTGGGGGGTGGACTCATTTAAAATAATGTAATCATCAGGTTTTAGCCAGGTTTCTGTCAAACAGAGTACATCTATATTATGATCAGTGATCATATTATTTACAAAAAGTGTTTTCGTAGAAAGGGATCTGATATTCAATAAGCCAAGCTTTATCATTTGTTTATCCATATTGCTTCTGTTTTTTATTTTTTGAAACTCAATTAAATTGTTAATCTTAACTTGGTTTGGACGTTTTTTGTATTTTCTAGTTCGGGGAACAGACACAGTGTTCAATGCTGTGTGTGTGCACTTTGGATGGGTTAAATGCAGAGCACAAATTCTGAGTATGGGTCACCATACTCGGCTGAATGTCATATCACTTTCATACAACTAGGGCAGAGCTTCACTGTTCATTATTCACTGTATGAATTAAATACAGAATCATTGTTATTAAAGCCACAAAACCTTTGCTGTTTTATTAACATTACATGTCTGTACCAGTATATCGGCCACACCTAGCACTATAAAGGTTACTTTTTTGAAATTAAAATAAAATACAGATGAAGATAAGGATTATAAGTAATAAATAAATTATATTTTCACTCCATTTTATATCCCTCCATTCTCTTTCTGTCTGCCGACGTTTTCTATACCAAGGTCACATTTTCATCCGCTTGGAAGAAGTCTTGAGGGCGCATCCGTTTAAAAAATCCATGCTACACACACACACATACACAAAAGTACATACAGATTGCATTGAGAATGTGAGAGATGAATGATGACATCATGTGTGAAGTAACTGCTGACTGGTTCTTACCTTGACTAGCACTACCAATATGATAATGAACACGATGATCCCACCCCCCATGGAACTTCCGACGATCAACATGATCTCACTGAGTGGAGCGACAAACTTCACCTTCACTGCAACCTGAGAGAAACAGCTCTAAATCATCATCATTTCAAGCAATTGTTTCAAATTACTCAGAGCTATGAAATCTCTGTTTCTCCCATCATTATATATAACAAGAGCTGACATGTGAAGTTTGGCTTACCTCGACATACTCCTCCGTCCTGCTGTGAATGTCAAGAACAGCCAGAGAGTTTCCAGACAACATCTCAGTTTGTGAGAAATTCATTCGTATCTTCAGAGGAGATACTGTGTCTGCAACACAGCGCTGAAACAAACACAACGTTCACCATCAGACTGAATCTGCTGCGACTGGCTGAAGTTGTGATAGACCAGACATACCAGCATGAAGATGGAGAAGTTAAAACAGGAGGACCCAGAATCCAGCAGGATAAACTGCTGCAGAGTCCTGGACGACACATTGCTCTGATCAAAGAATCCTCGACTCATTCCTCGTACCACATCCACATTCAGATTCAGAGAAACATTCATCTTCTTCTCCAGAGATCCTGAGAGAAATGAGGGGGTAAGACATATTCTTCATGTGACAGAGAGACTCTCTGAAACTTCAGTGATGTTACCTGTGCTGCTTGTTCTCTCGGTCACCGTGAAACATGACGTGAGATTAAATGCACTAAATGTGTTTGCACCTGGACATTCAAAGTAGTTCAGACTGATTTCGTTTGGACTGAAACTGAGCTCTGCAGATACAGACATCATAGGCCGAGCCCTGAGAACAGAGACAGATTGTTTGTTATTAATGTGATAAATATGGCAGTTTTGCACCTAATAAATTTTATTCTCCAGACTAAAGCATGACATACTTGAGCAGGACAATTCCTCCTTGTGCTCCGATCACGATATCTGTCAGATTATCATCATTCAAGTCCATCTGACCAGACAGAGACACTCCAAACTGCTGCAGACCGGGCAGAACTGACCGAGCTGGGATCCGCTGTACACACACACACACACACACACGCAGATCTGTCAAAGCAGCTCATCATTGTGCAGGTTTATCTCGATGTGTCTTTTTATCTGGGAACTTTAAGCACTTTCACATAGCACTTTCACATTGGAGGAACATTTTAAAGTATTGGTGGAAGTTCCCACTTTTTGGTGTGTTTACACCGCAGGAACGGGTTTTAGCAGAGGTGGGACTTTCAAGTCACAAGCAAGTCCTTAAAGTCATATCCAAGTCCTCAAAGGGTTAAAGTTAATGAGATAATTAAGTGACTAATTAAATGATGATTGTACATTAGTGATTAACATCTGTTGTTAATAATCAGCATCACTGAAGTAACGAGAAACACAAGAACTACAACTGAATTTAGCCACAGTCTTCAACTGAAAAAAAACAAAACACTATGCCACCATAATTGTGGTCAAGGTTTGCTTTAGGTAGTCTATTGACCCTTTTACTGATTCAAAGCAAATTCATTCAAAACAATTGCAATTTTTTTTTCAAAACAAACATGTATGCATTGCTGAATCAAACCTGGCAGTAACAGATGATTTTCTGTTTATAACTCATGATGACTGAACATCATGAAGTAGTCTTTATATTTGGATTGTTGACTAACACTCAGCTAATAACTCTTACTGAACTAAATACACTACTGCAATGCTTCAAAAGTTGAAAGACAAAAATGGAAACTGCCAATTCAGGTTTTAGACATGCACACTTATCACACGATCCTCAACAGTGGTGACAATTTTTTATGCTGCAGTGCATGACGGAAGTTTTTATTATGCTGTTACCCAGCATGCAACATTTTGTTGATTTTCACCACTGTTAAGAGTCATATGCTGGTTCTTGACGTCTGTGTGTGTCTACAGAGTAATGGAGCTCAAATTTTATATGCACTTAATAGATTTCAAATTCACTCACTGTAATTATTTTTGAAAACTGTAGTTTTACTGGGTTGATCTTGCAAAACTCAAATAAAGCAATTGTTAACTTGATTGTAATCAGACCAGGTCACGGATTACTAACCTTTCACATACAGACAGTTAGTATCTTCTCTCTGCTTTACAGCACCTCATGCAAATGCTACAGAAAGAGATCTAACTCAAGGGTCAAGAGCTCAACTAAAGCAAACACTGATCTCCATGATGGTAACCGATCATTTTAACCAATAAAACATCATTATCTGATCCTCTGTAATTCTCAATAACAGCAGGTGTTCATCACTAGTGCACAATCATCATTTAATTAGTCACTTAATTATCTTTAACCATTTACTTGGGACTTGGGATATGACTTGAAGACTTGCTTGTGACTTGAAAGTCCCACCTCTGGGTTTTAGTTCTAAAAACTCAATTTGGGGAAACTAAATTAACTCCTACTTCAGAGTAGGGTCTAAGTGTACGCTGATTGGCCAAACTCATGAAACATTGGCTACCTGCCATTTTTTAAAAGCAGGAAAACAATTTACTACATGAACATGGAAAACTGCGATAACAGCATATTTTCTCTGCCTCTATGATATGTAACACTGTAAGTTGTCATAGAAGATTCAGTCAGAATTTCATGCTTTTTCAATAGTGTAAATTATGTGTTTACGTTTTATTTCCATTATCACAAAACCTACACCACACAACAAAAACAACTCATGAAATGGCGTCCTTCATGCACCAGCTGCTGATATTTCTAAATGCAAATAAAGTTGCTGTTGGCCACTTCAGAGTTCCTGCTGCCACTGCGAATGCAACCAGGAAAACAGTCCGAGAGAGAAACTGGTTCTCTAGGAAACACACAATGCAAGGTAGTTCCCTGAATGAAGCTCTTAGGACTCTGTGGTCCAAAAGCCCCTATATTCTGGCTAAAATGTGAGCACAGTTTTGGTTTGAGGGAAGCACAGCAAACTCTCACCTGAGGAGCGTGTTCAGTGTTTATGCCATGTGTCCTGTGGCCCAGATAGATGTAGACCACTCCTTCATTCTCCAGCGGCGCCCCGACCGCCACATCAGACAGACTGTCTCCATTCAGGTCCTTTAGTGAAGCCACAGATGCAGAAAATCTGCCAGTGGTTGATTCACTCACATTCAGAGTCTTCTGACAACTCTACAAAGAGAGAGTTAAGAAAACATAATATTTATTGGCACATGACCAGCACCAGCACAAATTTCACGTAACGTAATGTCACTGGGAACCTATTACAAAGACAATCGCTATTAAGTGATGCAGGGGTGACAACTAGCAGCCTTCCGGTCAAAAGTCTTAGTTACATGTGTTTGTGTTGTGTTTGTGTTGAAGGGAAGTCGTGGCCTAATGGTTAGAGAGTCGGACTCCCAATTGAAAGGTTGTGAGTTCGAGCCTCGGGCCGGCAGGAATTGTGGGTGGGGGAGTGCATGTACAGTTCTCTCTCCACCTGCAATACCATGACTTAGGTGCCCTTGAGCAAGGCACTGAACCCCCAACTGCTCCCTGGGCACTAGAGCATAAATGGCTGCCCACTGCTCCGGGTGTGTGTGTGTGTGTGTGTGTGTGTGTGTGTGTTCACTGCTCTGTGTGTGTGCACTTTGGGTGGGTTAAATGCAGAGCACAAATTCCAAGTATGGGTCACCATACTTGGCTGAATGTCACTTTCACTTCACTTCACTTCACTTGTACTGCGAACATCATCATAACTGAATCTGTGTTATGATTGAGAAGCTCCAATGCATGTTTCAAGTATGCAGTTCAATATTGAGGCTTGTATCGTTTCTTGGACTTTTGAGTGATTTGTGTGTGTTGGTGTTAACGTTGTGGAAAAGCTAGCATACTGCTTTAAGAAATTACAAGTGCTAGAAAAACGTAAAAGTTTCTCCATTTAGGAACTTTTTTTAATATAAAATATGCACTATATTTACAGGCTTTATTGCTGTTGTAAATTTATCCAGCTAACAGATGATAAAAACACCAGTATCACTGTCATTTTAATGGCAAAAGAATGTAAAAATGCTATAGGTAAAAACCTATTAAGATTATAATATCAATTGTATGGTATAACATTTCAGGTAATGAAATACGATTTGAATGCAAATTTTAATTAAATCTATAAAACCCAATATGTTGCTACCATATCTTCAGTGTTAAAATTCTAACAGCTACAGCCAGCTTTTTACCGTCAATTTTACATTTTTTTTTTATCAGTGTATAGTCAGGGGTTTCATCCCCCCCCCCCCCCCCTAAACTGAACAGCCACTCAGAGAATCATGAATCTGTGCATACCTGTTCTGATAAAGTGTAGACGTACAGCCTCCCTTCAGCCCTCGGCTGAGACAAGTAAAATAATGGAGCTCCGACCAGCAGGAAATCTGAGTCTCCATCAGAGTCCACATCCAACACACTCAGAGACGCTCCGAAATATGAGCCAATCTGATGCCAGAAATCAACACATAACAACATAAAAATGTATCTTTATCACCTGATGTTCACAGATGAATTAGCAACACAACATGTTTTAGTAATGGTGCGGTCACACTGGAGTCTTGGACAATATGGGTTTCTCTAATCTGCTAAATGTGCATGTAAGGCATAAATGTGTAAAGAAATAATATACATTAACTTCAAGAATTTCTGCAAAGCTGCTTTGTAGGCTCTTCAAGTCAGGGCAAGTCTGCTTTATTGTCAATTCTTCTACATGTTCAGCACATACATACAGAGAATTGAAATTATGTTACTCTCATACCCTTTGTGCATACAGAGAACACTAACAGTAGAGTATAAAAATACAGATAAATAAAGATTAAATATAAAATACAACTATACAAATAATGCAAGGCATGTTAAAAAACTAAAAACTAAAAATACAGTTAAATAAAGCAGCACAAGGCTCATGGCAGATAGAGTGCAAACCAGTGAAGTAAACAAACTTCAGATAAAGTTATTATAAAATGACTGTAAGGCAAGGCAAGGCAAGGCAAGTTTATTTATATAGCACATTTCGTATACAATGGTAATTCAAAGTGCTTTACATAAAAGAAAGTAAAATAATCATGAAGAAAAATAATAACAAAAATAAAACAAGCAATTTTAAAACTTTTAAAAAGATTAAAACATTTAAAAACAGTTAGAAAATGATTTTACATAAAAAAAGTGAAAATATAGTGCAATCAGTTCGGACATTGCACAGTGCTCATTCAATAAATGCACAGTTAAACCGATGGGTTTTAAGTCTAGATTTAAGTGTTTTAGCACATCTGATCTCTTCTGGAAGCTGATTCCAACTGCGGGCGGCATAGTAACTAAAGGCGGACTTCCCTTGTTTTGTGTGAAAAAATACAAAACCCTTGGTATTTCTAACTGACTTGATCCTAGTGATCTGAGTGCTCTGTTAGGTTTATATTCAGTGAGCATATCTGCAATATATTTCGGTCCAAGGTCATTTAGTGACTTATATACGAGTAAAAGTACTTTAAAATCAATCCTAAATGTAACTGGAAGCCAGTGTAAGGACCTGAGGACTGGTGTAATATGCTCAGATTTTCTGGTTCTAGTCAGAATCCTGGCAGCAGTGTTCTGGATGAGCTGCAGCTGTCTAATGGTCTTTTCGGGAAGGCCGGTGAGGAGCCCATTACAATAGTCCACCCTGCTGGTGATAAAGGCATGAACTAGTTTCTCCAAGTCTTGGCTGGAAACAAAACATCTAATTCTTGCAATGTTTTTTAAATGATAGTATGCTGATTTAGTTGCTGCTTTGACATGACTACTGAAACTAAGGTCTGTCTCCAGAATCACACCAAGATTCCTGACTTGATTTTTAGTTTTTTGACCCCTAGAGTCAAGGTATGCATTCACCTTGAACACTTCATCTTTGTTTCCAAATGCAATGACTTCAGTTTTTTCCTTATTTAACTGAAGAAAGTTCTGGCACATCCAACTATTAATTTCATCAATGCATTGGCAGAGGGAGTCAATGGGGCTGTAGTCATTTGGAGATAAGTCTAGGTAAATATGGGTATCATCAGCATAGCTGTGCTAGGCAATTTGGTTATTTCTCATTATTTGACTTAGTGGAAGCATATACAGGCTAAACAAGAGCGGTGCAAGAATTGACCCTTGTGGGACTCCACATGTCATGGACGTCCACTTAGACTCATGCTCTCCTAGACACACATAATAGCCTCTCCCTTCTAAGTTTGACCTGAACCATTTGAGTACCATCCCAGAAAGCCCGACCCAGTTTTCCAGTCTCTCTAGTAGTATGTTATTATCGACAGTGTCAAACGCAGCACTGAGATCTAGCAATACCAGCACCGATATTTTGACAGAGTCACAATTTAAGCGAATATCATTTATTATCTTAATGAGTGCTGTCTCTGTGCTGTGATGCGGTCGGAAACCAGATTGAAAATTGTCCAGGTATAATATTCCTATAAAAGGAAGATTAGATATTGGTCTATAATTGCTCAAAATGGTGTTATCAAGAATGCTCTTTTTCAGGAGGGGCTTAACAACTGCAGTTTTTAGGGCGTTTGGAAATGTCCGAGAAAGAAGTGAGGTGTTCACCACTTCTAAAAGATCTGCTTCTAAGCAGTTAAGCACACTTTTGAAAAAAGATGTGGGAAGTGTGTCAAGACAACAGGTTGACGATTTTAGTTGCTGCACTATGTCTTCCAGAATTTTGCTATCAATTGTTTCAAAAATAGACATAGTATCTTTTTGATATTGTGGCCGAATCTGTCTGACCTCTGCATTACTTGAGGATGTGCTAATCGCCTTCCTGATATTGATGATCTTCTCAGAAAAGAAGGAAGCAAACTCATTGCATTTGCTATCTGATAGCATTTCACTGTGAATCTGACTTGGGGGGTTTGTCAGTCTCTCAACAGTGGCAAAAAGAGTACGAGTGTTATTTAAGTTACTGTTTATAAGGTTTGAGAAGAAATTATGTCTAGCTGTGGCTAGTTTCACATTAAAAGCATGAAGGCTGTCTTTATAGATGCTATAGTGAATTTCAAGTTTCGTCTTCCTCCACATCCGCTCGGCTTTTCTGCATTGTCTTTTCATAGTCTGAACTGCTGTTGATCTTCTCCAAACTGATTTCTGAATGTTTGTTTTCTTACTGACTATTATTGGAGCAATTTCATCAATAACATTCTTAACTTTTGAGTTGAAGGAATCAAGGAGAATATCAACAGAGTCTGCAGAAATGCTTGGTGTTAAAGATATAGCCTCCATAAATAGTACACTTGTGTTCTCGTTTATGCATCTCCTTCTGGAAGAGACAGATCTAGATTCAGTTGTAGCAGAGATCAACATATCAAAGAAAATACAGAATTGTTCAGATAGTGCTATGTCCTTAGTAACAATGGATGAAATGTTTAGACCCCTACTGATGATTAGATCCAAAGTGTGTCCACCTTTGTGTGTGGGTCCATGCACATGCTGAGTCAGGTCAAAAGTGTTTAGAACCGTTATCATTTCTTTTGTAGTTTTGTTTTCTGCATTATCTATGTGACTATTAAAATCCCCTGCAATTGCAAAACAGTCAAACTCTGAAGAAATTATTGATAACATTTCTGTGACCTCTTCAACAAAGGCTGGAGAGTATTTTGGAGGCCTGTAAATAATAATAAACAGAATGCGTGGGGCACCTTTCAGCACAATCCCTAGATATTGAAAAGACAGGTACTGACCAAAACACACTTGCTTGCATTGATAGACATCTTTAAATAGAGCAGCTACACCCCCACCTCTCCTAACAGTCCTGCAGACACTCATGTAGGTGAAGTTAGGAGGGGCTGCTTTATTTAGGATTGTTGCACTGCAGCTGTCTTCAAGCCATGTTTCATTTAGAAACATAAAATCCAGATTGTTTGTGGTTATAAAGTCATTGATTAGAAATGATTTATTTTTTAGTGAGCGAATGTTTAAAAGTGCTAACTTGATGGCAGTGCTTTATGTCTTTACATCAATCTAAGTTTGATGCATAATAGGCCTGTAGTGCACAAGAGCTTATTCAGACTGATTTAAAATGACAAAAAGCACAGAGAGCAGTTATTTATTTAAACTGACTTAAGAGGTACTTGAATGAGGTAGTGAGCAGACCAATGCTGCACAAAGTGTTTGTTACAGGTCAGAGTTTGTTAGCTGGAGGGGGAGTGGAAGGGCCTGGTGATGTTGTAGCTGAGAGGGGGAGGGGTTCAGAGTTCAGTGGTGCCTGGGGCAAAAGAGGGGGGGGGGAGTTCAGCTTCCTGACAGCCTGATGAATGAAGCTGTCCTTCAGTCTGCTAGTCCTGGCCTGGAGACTCCACAGTGGCAGCAGACTGAAGAACTGTACTGCCTGAGGTCCCGTACTGCCTGAGGTCTTCCAGTCAGAAAGTCCAACAGCCAGTGGCACAGTGAAGTGTTGAGCCCCAGCTGGACCAGTTTGTGAATGAGCTGTTTAGGGATGATTGTGTTGAATGCTGAACTGAAGTCTATGAACAGTATTCTGACGTATGAGTCTTTTTTCTATATATGTGTGAGTGCTGAGTGGACGGCAGTGGAGATGGCATCATCGGTCAACCGGTTGGACCGATATGCAAACTGGAAGGGGTCCAGGGAGGGGGGGAGGGCAGACTTGATGTGGTGCATGACTAGCCGTTCAAAGCACTTCATGAGGATGGGAGTACAAGTGCAACTGGATGGTAGTCATTGAGGCAGGATGGAGACGGCTTCTTTGGAACTCGAATGATGGTGGTAGCTTTGAAGCATTTGGGGACGACAGCCTGACTAAGCGAGATGTTGAAAATATCTGTGAAGACATCAGTGAGTTTCAATGAACCATCTCTCTCTCAGTACACGCCCAGAAATGTTGTCAGGACCAGGAGCTTTGCATGTGTTGATCCTGCTGAGGGACCTCCTCACACTGTCTGGTTCAGCAGGGAGATGGTCCTGTCACAGGTCCCCGGTGCGGGCTAGTAGTCCGTAATGGTCTTTATCTCTTGCTACATGCTTCGAGTATCTCTGCTGTCACTGAATTGATGGGATATCCTCTTGGAGTACTGTCTTTTAGCCTCTCTGATGCCGTGGGATAGGTTGGCCATAGCTGTCCTCAGGCCCACCTCATCTCCAGCTCCAGCAGCATTCTGTGTCTTCAGGACTCTGAAAAGTCAAAGTGAAAGTCGTGACATTTGCCAAGTATGGTTACCCATACTCGGAATTGGTGCTCTGCATTTAACCCATCCAAGTGCACACACACAGCAGTGATAAGTGAACAGACCGTGAACACACACCCAGAGTAGTGGGCAGCTATAGATCCAGCGCCCGGGGAGCAACTGTAGACCTCCCTTGTCATCCACGCCTCCTGGTTGGCCCGGACAGTGATGACCTTTGTGATGGTTATATCATCAATACACTTGGTGAAGTAAGCAGTGACAGTTTTGGAGTACTCTTGGAAGTCTGTGGTTTTATTGTGTGTTGCAGCCTGCTTAAACATATTCCAGTCAGTGGTGTCAAAACAGTCTTGAAGAGCCTCTGATGACCCTTCCGGACAAACTTCCAAGGTTTTTATTTAGCACAGTGGCTAAATTAACAAATAACCAGACGCCACCTGATTCAAATATTCCATCAGCGTTTAATAGTAATGACTTGAATTGATGCAGTCACACTATGAATATGAATTTCTTCACTGCTAAAATAGATAACATTAGAAATACAATAGCGAATGTAGATTCTAGATTGTAGATGTAGTGTCTAATACTTCAGTTTCATCCATCGCACACAAAGATAAACTGCAGTCTTTTACAACTATAGGACAGGAAGAGCTAAATAAACTTATCACTGCATCTAAACCAACAACATGTTTATTAGATCCTGTACCCACTAAATTACTGAAAGTGTTGTGATCTGTAGCCGAAGAACCGCTTCTCAATATTATTAACTCGTCGTTATATTTAGGTCACATTCCAAAACCATTTAAGCTTGCGGTTATTAGGCCTCTTATTAAGAAACCACAACTAGATCCTAGTGAACTGGCAAATTATAGACCTATTTCAAATCTTCCTTTTATGTCTAAAATTTTGAAAAAGTTGTGTTTGCTCAATTGAGCTCCTTCAGTCAGGTTTCAGGCCCCACCATAGCACAGAAACTGCACTTGGTAAAATTACAAATGACCTGCTTCTTGCATCAGATCAAGGCTGCATCTCATTGCTAGTTTTACTTGAATTTAGTGCTGCGTTCGACACCATAGATCATAACATACTCATAGATCGATTGCAAAAATATACATGTATTCAAGGGCAGGCTCTAAGATAGTTTAGATCCTACCTGTCCGGACGCTACCATTTTGTTTATTTAAATAAGGAGTCATCTCATTTATCACCAGTAAAATGTGGAGTGCCACAATGATCCGTCCTGGGTCCCCTTCTATTTTCAATATACATGTTGCCCCTTGGTAATATTATTAGAAAATATGGGATTAGTTTCCACTGTTATGCTGATAATACTCAACAATATATATCAACGAGACCAGATGAAACTTATAATTTATCTAAGATAAGTGTGTTAAAAATGTAAAAGATTGGATGACCAATAGTTTTCTCCTATTAAATTCAGATAAAACAGAGATATTAATAATTGTACTAAAAAAAACAATACACAGAATCTAGTAGACTACAGCTTGCAACTAGACGGATGTACTGTTACTTCCTCTACAGTAAAAAAATCTGGGTGTTATATTAGACAGCTTGTCTTTTGAAAACCATATTTCACGTTACAAAAACTGCATTATTCTATCTTAGAAACATTGCCAAGCTACGAAATATGTTACCTGTTTCTGATGCAGAAAAGCTAGTTCATGCATTTATGACCTCTAGACTGGACTAATGTAACGCACTTGTAGGTGGTTGTCCTGCTTCTTCAATAAACAAGCTACAGGTAGTCCAAAATGCAGCGGCTAGAGTCCTTACCAGGTCAAGAAAATATGACCATATTACCCCAATTTTCCAGTCTCTGCACTGGCTACCTATTAAGTTCCGTATCATTTACAAATTACCATTACTTACCTATAAGGCCCTAAATGGTTTAGCTCCTGCATACCTAACTAGCCTTCTACCACGCTACAACCCATCACGCTCCCTAAGGTCACAAAACGCTGGACTTTTGGTAGTTCCTAGGATAGCAAAGTCCACTAAAGGAGGTAGAGCTTTTTCACATTTGGCTCCCAAACTCTGGAATAGCCTTCCTGATAATGTTCGGGGTTCAGACACACTCTCTCTGTTTAAATCCAAATTAAAAACACATCTCTTTCTCCAAGCATTCGAATACTGCATCTCATAAATTTTGACTGAAGTTGCATCTGATCAAATGCACATTCTTACTCTTTATCTTTGGTTAAAATAATTAAATTTACATTGTTGGAACAGCAGCTATGCTAATTATGCCTCTATTTGTTTCTCTGTTTTGCCTAACTAGGATTTACACAAGCTCCAGTCTGGATCCAGAACACCTGAGAAGAAATGACACTGACCCTCAGAGGACCTCGGATGATGCTAACCCTGAATCAACAAACAGAACTAACAAATATTGTTACAAGTGTGACTGCATTATATAATAATTGCTGTTAATAATGTTCATCGTCTGGTTGACTACGTCTTGTATTCATTTTTCTTAAAAATCCTGTCATACGCGCACAAACTGACAGTCACCACTTATAAGCTATTACTAAATATTGTAGAAACTTAATTTTCTGTAACGTTGCTTTGTAATGATTTGTATTGTAAAAAGTTGGTTTGGCGACATGACAGTGATGTGGTCTGAGGCACCAAAGTTGCCCTGGACTCCATTTCCCATAATCCTCTGCCTGGACACATGATCAATTGCAATCCCCTGTCTTTCATCAGATCTCATCATCAGTTCACAGCTGTCTCACATTAGAAGGACTTTAAAAGTAGCACACACACTCTCTGACTTTGCTGGTGACTGAATGCTTATCCTCCCGTTGTCTTGCCTTCCATGTTTCCTGGTTTCCGTGTTATTGTGTTTTGATCTTGGACTATTTCCTTGTTTTTGATACTTTGCTGCCTGCCCTGACCTTCACCTGTTTATCTGGATTACTATTTTGCCTTGTCTCTGCTGTTAATGTTTGCTGATGTGTTGACCCTGCCTGTTTCTACTACACTCTCTGAATTAAAGCTTGCACTTGTATTCCCACTTTGTCCTTACGACTCCTCTAATGTTACAGTGACAGTGTTATTCATATTTATAACTTACATTTTAAATAATTTATCATTTACAGTAAAAAAATAAACATTTTTTTTAAATTATTATAAGAATTAAAAATAGCAACACAAAAATAGCAACTGAAAAATAAATAAAATGCAATCTGTAATTACATAAGCACATACTCCATAATCAAGCTTGTATTATGTTTAATGACTGAATACTTAATAGCTTAAACCCGCCTCCCAAATGAAGAGGGTCATCAGAGAGAGAGACGGAGGAGAAGAGAGACATGCAAAGTTGTGAAAAAACTGAAGAAATGTAGGGGAAAATGTGATTTCAGTTTCTTTAATTTTGTTTAAAACTGAGTATATTTGTTATTGAACTTCTAATATACAGTTAGCTCACAGTATGTATTAACATTGAGTCCCTCTGAGTTAAACTGAGTACTCAGACATCGCTGCCTTTTTTTTATTTTTTTGTTTGCGCACTTGAGTTACAGGAGCCCCCATCTGTGGGTTGTTCCCCCTAAAAATATTATTAAAAACCATGTTGTGGTTTTTAAAAACCAAGTGGTTTGTATGGTGTGAGCCCAAACAAACCGTGTTTCGAGGGGTCCCTCGCGTTTCGGGGCCAAAATACACATATTGGGGTTGCTTCAACCTGCTGTGAGGCCATGAAAAATAGCCTGTGGCAGCAGTGGAAAAAAAGCCCAATCCAAAGGAAAAAACTGCGGACTTCGTAAAACACTTTGACGGATAGTAATTTCTACAACGTACTCTAGTGCTGTCACGTTGCAACCACAACAGCTTGACATTGTTTAATTTGGCACGGTCTCCTGCTGCACTTACGGCTTTCCTCTGTGTATACATATCCTTACCATATCCTTACCTATCCTTACATATCCTAAGAACAATTTTACCTGGATTAAGTGTGCCCTTCAAAAATTGCTTTTGAAAAATGAATGTTTATCAGACTTCTTCTAAAGTGTTGTAAACATGAACACATTACTCCAATTCTCAGACATCTCCACTGGTTGAGAATAGACTTTAACATTATCCTTTTTGTATATAACCTAGCATAAACAAGCTCCTGTCTACCTCTCTGAACTCATTTAGCTAAACACTCTAAAAGCTTAAGATTCTGCGATCAGGCTTTGTTAGTAGTCCCTCACTTTAGGTTCAAGTGTAGAGGGGAGTGTGCATTTGTGGTGCCAGGACCACGTCTTTGGAATTTCCCACCTGTTAGTGATTAGAAAGGCCCCTTCCCTGTTCTTGTTAAAAACCTTGTTGTTTGTTTTCCATAGTTTATTGATGAAAGCTATACTGTCATTTTTAATCATGGTGTAATCACGTTTTAATCATCTTTTTGTCTGGTTTGTTTTCTTTGTATGTTATATAATCTTGCTCTTATGTAAAGCACTATAGTTAGCTTGGTGTTTGTTGTAAATGTGCTATACAGATGAATGAACTTGAACTTGATAAGTGGTTGTTAGGCTGTTCCTAGTATTTGCAAGGGTATTTCTGAGTGGTTGCTTCTCAGTGGACTGTATGTTTTGCTGATCTCACCGTTGGAGAGAGATAATATTGTGTCTGAGGGTTTTCACTGACTTGTTCTCCGTTGAAGTTGCTCATCACTGTCCATGTGCTTTCATTCTTGGTGAAGAGGGTAACCAGACCCCTGTGTTCAGCCCGCGGTGCTCCAGAGAACAAAAGAGAGACGCCGCGTCTCATTCCCAGCACAGTAGAGTAACCTGAACACCATCAGCATAATTAAAACACACATACTCTTCACATCACACAAGAACAAACAAAAACTCCAACATACCCATGTACGAGTCTTTATTTACAGCTGGATCAATGATCTCTGTCTGTCTGAATTCAGATCCTGATCCTGTCACTTCATACAGAGCTCCACACCAGTCATTCAATCCGACCGAACCCACGATCACAGAGTCCTGAAACAAACACTGCAGTCTCAGCACTGACATATAACACACAATAACTGAGAGCAGAGAAAACAACTCATCTGATCTGATTGGCTGTGTCCGTGTGCGCAGGTTTATATCTGTCCATCTGTTCTCACAGGACAGCCGCAGCTACAGTGAGAAATAGTCACTGGATCTCATAACGCTAGCAAAGTTAGTGGCATCTAATCTTTGAAAGATGCTTATAGTTGTGATACTTAGCAGCAAATAAACTAATCAGTTTCTCTTGACTGGCTTTAGTTCAGGACCCCGATTAAATATCAAGCAGTCACATTACATTGATTACCATATTATAAGTATATAAGTACAAGAAATTGCGTTGAGCACAAATCTTGAGTGCATCTCAGTCAGCTCCCTAGAGCACTGACTGAGCAGTCTGACATTTCCAGGACTCTCCCAGTGTCAAAACAGATCCAGTGAACAGTCTACTGCGAATTGCTAGAGTTCCCACAATGCACTACTAAAAACAGGGAGCTTTGCCACTTACTATGTTCTCTTTTGACAGATGGCAATATTTTGAGATGTGAGTAATGGAGGTGTAGTGATGTTGTTAAAATGTCACCATCATTAATTATGTGACCAATGAGCTGCCATTTGTATATAAGTCGGTAGGTTCTGCCTCTTGGAGTGTGTCATGGTTTTGGACTACTGAGGTAGGTGTTTGTAGTTGCTTAGTTTAGCTGTCTGGTTGGAGTATTATTTAGTGATTTGTGTGATCTTTACTTTAGTGTGGTCTTAGGCTGCTGTGAAATACTATCTGCGGTGTGCTGTTTGCTCTCAGTTAAGTTAATGATGTATGGGAAGCTGAGGGGAAATTTGGATTTAGTTTAATGTTCTGTTGTCATGAGCATTTCACCATCGTATTATTAGCGGGTATGTACGCTCTATGTACATGCTCTAACAGCTAAATAACGTTGCATGTTTTATTGCAGTTGTAATTGTGTGTTTTGGAATAGGTTGAGTGGGAGCAGTAACACCGCTTGTTTCCTATTCTGTCTTGGTTTAGCCGGGCTGCTGCTTTTGGAGTTTAATTATGTCCACATCTAGCATCTTAGTGGGCTTGATGTTTGTTTGTTTTTTGTTTTGAGTGATTGGAATAGTTTTCTTTCGCCTTGTGGGCTCTTTCTAAAAATGTGACTTCTTTTTGCTTTTTGTAATGTGATGTTTCTTTTGCTTGTAGGAGCAGAGTGCTTCCGGAAGCAGGCTGGGTTATGACAGCACCATGGACATTATTGCACTTGGGGTGGCCATTTTGTTTGCGTGTCACTATTGCTGTGTTCCTATTTGAAGTGAATTTTGTGGGTGTGATTCTGATTGCTTAGTGTTTGTTTGTTTTTTTGACCTATGATATTGGTATGTGCCAGCTATGGATGTGAAAATTTAATGTTGACCAATTCTTTTCAGCTTTATGTTGTTTGTATGGAGATTCACGCCTCTTGCTCTTCATGTGGAACACATTTGCTTGTCCTTATTTGGGTTATTTTCCCTGGTATTTCAGGGTGGCATAGTCACAACAACACTGGGCCGCTTGCTACAGAGGGGAGGGGAAATATTTTAGTGAGTAAAGACTCCTATTTCAGTCTGCTTCTTACACAAAGCATCATATGACTTCAGAAGATATATTGCAGGAACATTTATGTCCTATTTTGGAGCTTGGCCCCTGGTAACTGAGGAGTACTTTCACTGAACAGAAAAGAGCTGCATAGGAATTCTGAATATTAAATTTACATTTAGTCCTTTAGCAGATGCTTTTATCTAAAGCGACAAACGAGGACAGTGCACATAGCAAGGGCTTTTAAATAATATAATATAATAAAAAAACAGAATAGAAAAAGAATAGAGCAAGCTAGTGTTAGAGGTCTTTTTTATAATTTAATATTAAATGAAAAGGAAATATAATACAAAAAGATTAGAAAGGTAGTTAGATTTTTTCTTTTAAGAATAGAATGAGAATAGTGAGTGTTAAAGTTCGAGGGTCAAATAAAGATGGAAGAGATGTGTTTTAAGCCGATTCTTGAAGATGGCTAAGGACTCAGCTGCTCGGATTGAGTTGGGGAGGTCATTCCACCAGGAGGGAACATTTAATTTAAAAGTCCCTAAAAGTGACTTTGTGCTTTTTTGGGATGGCACAATCAAGCGACGTTCACTTGCAGAACGCAAGCTTCTGGAGGGCACATAAGTCTGAAGTAACAAATTTAGGTAAATGGGTGCAGAGCCAGTGGTAGTTTTGTAGGCAAACATCAATGCCTTGAATTTTATGCGAGCAGCTATTGGAAGCCAGTGCAAATTGATAAACAGAGGTGTGACGTGTATTCTTTTCGGCTCATTAAAAATTAATCTTGCTGCTGCATTAAAATATTAAAATATTAAAACAACAGGTTTGGAATATACTTTATAAACATCCATATCCCACATAGCAACATTGTGTCGGCCCAGATCCGGCCCACATCTGGCACCCGTGGAAAGATGATCTGGCCCACATGCAGCGTGGAATGATGGCACTTGGGCGGACCGCTCCTGTTTGCCAGATTTGAGCCACAAGCAGGCCATAGCAATGCCACATGTCAGCCAAGAGTAAAGAAATTAACCAGAACTGGACCTTATCTGAGCAACAAAATCTGTTTATATATTAAATATGAATTTCAGCCTTAATAAGCCTGTTAACAAGCAGAATCACTGAAGTAAAGAAAAGAACAGAGAAAGAGATAAGCAGAAACACAAGAACTACAACTGACTTCAGCCACAACCTTAGATGAAATCAATTGAAGATAAAAGAAGACATTAAATTTCTGGAGATCTCACCAGAGGAGGATTAAACAACTCCACAAACTGCATCAACAGCTTCACTTATTACTAACCAGACTGACTTTATTTCTGTTGGACATCTACAAAAGTTTTATTGAGAATTAAGAAAGGTTTAACTCTAATTTGTGTCACCATAACAGTGATTAGTGTTTCCATTAGTTGCACTCTTAACTCTTATTTTATCTTTAGTCTTTTTTGGCTGCTGTGATGGTGTGTTTGTTAAACGCATTTGCGGCATCAAAGAAAGCTAAAGAGAATTGAGGTCAGGTGATGGCGGTTATCTGTTGATGATTTTATAATCCTCATGAAACAGGCTGATTTGCTAATTTTTTTTTAATCTAACAATTGTTTCATTAATATATTCACATCACAAACGATTCTAAAGAATTCAATATATGATGCCACACACAGACATCAACAATCAGCACATGAATCTCAACAATGGTGACAATCAAATGTACCTTGCTGCAATGCATGCTGGGTATTAGCATAGTACAAAACTCCCAGCATGCATTGCAACATGAATAAATTATGCAGCTGAATTGTCCTATTATTTTTTTTAATTCTAAATATTTGCTTATATTTTGCTGTTGTTTTTGTTGTGACAGTAGCTTTTCAGTGAAGTTCTGAATTGATCAGTTTATCTAAATATTTTTGATTGTAGCCATTATTGAGATTCATGTGTTGATTGTTTATATCTGTGTGTGTCAGCATTTTTGAGCTCTTGTTTGTTAAAAGATCTTAACTGATTGTTATAATACTGCTGGATCTCATGCGGCAGAAACACAGGGTTTGTAATATGAATGTATTACTGGAACAACATAATTGTTTGATTAAAAAAAAACATCAATGAACCAGTGTACTTCATGATGATTAAAAAACCATCAACAGATAACAACCGACACTTGATATCATGTCACTCTAGCTTTCTTTGAAGCTTCAAATGTGTTTAACAAACACACTGTCACAGTGGCCAAAAAAGACAAACTATATAATAAGAGCCCAATTAAGAGCACAACTAATGGAAACACTAATCACTGTTATGGTGAAACACATTAGAGTTAAACCTCTGTTAATTCTCAATAAAAAAAACTTTTGTAGATGTCTAACATAAATAAAGTCAATCTGGTTAGTAATAAGAGAAGCTGGTAAAGCTGTTTGTGGAGTTGTTTAATCCTCCTATGCTGAGATCTTGAGAGATTTCATGTCTTCTTTTATCTTCAGTTGATTTCATCTAAGGTTGTGGCTGAAGTCAGTTGTAGTTCTTGTGTTTCTGCTCTTCTGTTTTTCTGTTCTCTTCTTTCCTTCAGTGATTCTGCTTGATAACAGGCTTATTAAGGCTGAAATTACTTCATATTTAATATACACAGATTTTGTGGCTCAGATAAGGTCCAGTTCTGGTTAATTTCTTTACTCTTGGCTGACATATGGCATTGCTATGGCCTGCTTGTGGCTCAGTTCTGGCAAACAGGAGCGGTCTGCCCAAGTGCCATCATTCCACGCTACATGCGGGCCAGATCATCTTTCCATGGGTGCCAGATGTGGGCCGGATCTGGGCCGACACAATGTTGCTATCTGGGATATCTCTCACCTCCTGGTAGACGACACTGAATCCACTCTGTGATAACTCTTTCTGTCTGTCTCTGCCTTGAGCATCCTTTAACCCTGAAACACAGAATGAAAACTCTTACAATCATCTGTGGGTTCTTCATCTGCTACTTCTATTTAAAACCTCTATTTAGGGTCCATTTTCTTTACATCTACATTTTACCTTTAATATTGTAGATATTTTTTTGCAGGTTGTCAAGAAGTCCTTTAAGTCTTCTGTAGTCTTTAATGTAGAAGGTGTTGTTCTGTTTTGGTTCTGATGCCAGCTGAGTGAGTCCAGTTAAATCAACTTTTCCCACCTGAAAAACAGTGTGTAGTGTGTCATTTCTGTGTGACTACTGACACAAAATCACCAAACTCTCTGAACGTGTAATAAATGACATGCTTGAGCTTTAGAGAAACACACCCCGATGACGTAACGGAGGATATTCTGATCATCATATCTGTTTAGCACATTATAATCATCGTTATCACTGGGGTCTCCATCTGTGATCATCACCAGAACTTTCTGAGCGTTGGGATTGGCTCCAAATGACACGCTATTCAGCAGATTCTCTCTGATGACATAATAAATCATAAATCCTGACATATGAACACACAGCAAAATCCCCAGTGTTAATTTAACACTCTGAGTGTGGACTCATATAAACACTGAAGCAGTGTTAAAAGTAACACTGAAGCAGAGTTGAAATTAATGAGATAATTAAGAAATTAACTGAGTTATGATTGAGCATTATTGAAGACACCTGATGTTAACAAGCAGACTCACCAAACAAGAAAATCACAATTTGTGTGTCACCATTATAGTGGTCAGTGTTTGCTTTAGTTGGGATCTTGGCTTGTGACTTTTCACTTTTAAAATGTGTTTGGCAAGTCAAGAGCAAAAGTCATCGGGTGGTGATGATTATGTTTTAATGTAATCGTTGTTTGACCTGAGTTGCTGAACTCATTTAAACTCTTTTCTCTAAATAAAACTTCCATTATTGATTGTAACCGCTTTGATTTCACTATGAAAGAGTTTGTATATTCTCTATACTGGCTGTTTTGTAGGCACCTTTTGCAAGTGATTCTGATCTTTTATTTTTTTTATTGAAATTTTTGATTTTAGGCACACAAAGATAACATGAATCAGCATATGAATCTCAACTACGGTGACAAACAGCATTTTCAGATAAACCGATCTACTCTGAAAATCCCAAAACTAGCTACTAAAAATTCACATAAAAACAGCAAAAATGAAATATAGTTAGAATAAAAAGTTAAAAAGACAGTTGAGATCATAATTTATTCATGCCACAATGCATGATGGGAGCCATGGATGAGTTTTTATTGGCTACAACATGCTTTTTTGATGGTCACCATTGTTGTGATGCTCACGCTGATTCTTGATGTCTGTGTGTCTAAACTTATGATGTTTTTATTTTTTAATCTAGAACTAACTTTTAAAAACATGTCATAATATGCCAAAAAAACAGGATTGCTTACTTTTTTTCATTTAATTTATGTATACATTAAAGAAACCTGAACTCACGCATTCAGGTCACTCCATGACAATTAGTTCAAACCACAGTCAATAGCACACATGATTGCCTTTGCTCTGGTCTGTATGTTATAATTCTGTTACCACAGCCCCACACAGTCTAAAGTAAATAACTGAAGGGTCAAGATACCAACTAAAGCAAACACTGACCACTATAATGGTGACACAAAAATTGTGATTTTCTTGTTTGGTGATTCTGCTTGTTAACATCAGGTGTCTTCAATAATGGTCAATCATAACTCAATTAACTGCTTAATTATCTCATTAACTTCAAATCTGCTTCAGTGTTACTTTTAACACTGCTTCAGTGTTTATATGAGTCCACACTCAGAGTGTTAAATTAACACTGGAGATTTTGCTGTACAGATTTCAGCCTCAGTGTCAAGAAGGTTTTTTTTACTTCTAATTTAAAGAATGACAAAAGTCAACTTCAGCAACAGTGTTTAACAGTCCAGAAACTACAACATGAACCATGATTAATTATCATCTTAAGACTCAAGAGTCAAAACTATCAAAGTGTAATTCAGTGAATGCTCATAATCATATGAAGGTTTCACTCACAGAACGTAGTTGATTGCTTTATATGTGCATGTGAGAGATTTCATGTGTTTCTCTTTCATGAGTTTCTCTTCAGCAGAGCCGTTCTGATAATCGTTGAAGTCAAACACAGTTCGTACATCTCCTGCAAACTGACAACAAACAACAACATTATCATCATTAGACGTCGTGTTCACACCTCATTACACGTTTATAATAATAACATTCACGTGTTGATTCTGCTGGTTAGTGATCAGATTTTTGATGATATTCCACTTTATTAGCTGATGGATTGTTTTACCTTTATTGGTGAGTTTGAAAGATTTTTCATAACATCTTTAATTAATTTTTTGTTCATTTCAAACTCGTGTTGTTTCATACTGCTGGATCCATCAAAGAGAAACACCAGATTGACTCCACTCTTGGTGCATTCTGCAGAAACACCACAACATACACAAACTCTGCTGTTACTTCAAATATAACAAGTATAACATAATATCATCTATTTAATCTTTAATTTAGACTCATCAGACCTTGGTAAGCGGCGGTGAAGTTAGAGACGGTCTGTAAGCTGCTGTTGAACTGATAGCAAACACCGTTCAGATACGAGTTTCCATCACACTCATGAGGAACATACGGACTGCAGCTCTGAGAAAGAGACACATTAGCAGCTTCAGAAGATTACAAAATCAGCTCAACATACTTAGACTAATTTGAGTCTCTATAAACTGTTCAAAAATATAACACTCACCACACAAACATACAATCACACACACACACTCTCAAATATGTTTGTTTTTGTTAATTGTGGTGACTTTCCATTGACTTCTATTACATTTATACTAACCAAGCATTATTTTCTATCCTTTAACCCAATCCTACGCTTAACCCCTTACCAGTCACCCCCCATAATGACATACCCAAAATAAAAAGGTTTCTGCTCATGATTCTGTCTGACTAGATACATAATCAAAAAAATTTCACAAAGCTGACACTACAAAGTTTACTGTTCAGGAATCAGAATTACTCATACTGTTATGATAATAGAGATATACATTATAAACTCAAACATAAAAACTAAAATATTAAAAACATCTTTTAAATCTATTAAAAAAATTGTTGATGTAGGATATGAGTTTAGAGATATAGTGTAGCTAAAGCCACAAGTCTACCAATGCTTCATATAAATGATTACATAATCTAATCTGTAAAACTGTGAATTTTATTAAACAATTTGGCCATGTTATGTGTATTTTTAGAGAAGGCTCATCTGATTGATTTATGGTCCTTGTCAACTTCTGTAAACTCTCATGTAAAGCTCTGCTGTGTGTTTTCTATGTGTTTTTGTCTTTGAAAAATCCTCGATTCATGGTTCTATTGTTCTCACCAAACGAGTATTTTCACACCCAGGTATGACACATTATCCGCATTATTCTTTTATCATTATTCTAATGTTTTTATTCCACCTTTATTAGCTTTTGTTCTGGTATATCAATTTTTACCAAGCCACAAAGCTCTATTGTGAGAGAAATGTATTATGAAGAAGAAATGCACCTGCTATTAGTAGCATTAGAGCTAATGTTAGCATCAAGCTACATCAGACTATTTATGAAATTATTAGTACACTTTTACTCAAAACTCACTTTAAACCCAGATCGAGTGTTTGTAATAACTTCCTTTAGTGATCACGGGTGGACTTTGGTCGTTTACTGTACACAGCAAAATCCCCAGTGTTAATTTAACACTCTGAGTGTGGACACATATAAACACTGAAGCAGTGTTAAAAGTAACACCGAAGCAGAGTTGAAGTTAATGAGATAATTAAGCAGTTAATTGAGTTATGATTGACCATTATTGAAGACACCTGATGTTAACAAACAGAATCACCAAACGAGAAAATCACAATTTGTGTGTCACCATTATAGTGGTCAGTGTTTGCTTTAGTTGGGATCTTGACCCTTCAGTTATTAACTTTAGACTGTATGGCTGTGGTAACTGAGTTAAAACATGCAGACAGACCAGAGCTAAGTGGTATTGATTGTGGTTTTAAACTATTGTCATGGAGTGACCTGAAAGTCAAGTACAAAAATGCATGTTGTAGCCAATAAAAACTCATCCATGGCTCCCATCATGCATTGCGGCATGAATAAATTATGAACTGAATTGTCATTGTAACTTTTTATTCTAACTATATTTTATTTTTGCTGTTTTATATGAATTTTTATTATCTAGTTTTGTGATGTTCAGAGTAGATCTGTTTATCTGGATATGCTGTTTGTCACCGTTGTTGAGATTCATACTGATTCTTGTTATCTGTGTGTGCCTAAAATAAAAAAAACTCCTTAATAAAAATAAAAAAAATTCTGAGTCAAGAATTGCCTACAAAATGTATAAAAAAGCAGTTACAAACAATAATGGAAGTTTTACTTAGAAGGAAGACTACAAGTGAGATCAGTGATTCAGGTGAAAAAATGATCCCTTACGTTACAGTTACTAATTACTTCATAAAAAAAAATATTCAGTAACGTAATCCAAGTACCACAATTTGAAAGTAATGTAACTGATTACTTTTGGATTACTTCTGGATTACTTCAAGGTCAATGTCAATGTCAATGTCAATGTCACCTTTATTTATATAGCGCTTTAAACAAAATACATTGCGTCAAAGCAACTGAACAACATTCATTAGGAAAACAGTGTCAATAATGCAAAAATGAGAGTTAAAGGCTTTGGATTTAGTTATGTCATCTCTGTTCAGTTAAATAGTGTCTGTGCATTTATTTGCAATCAAGTCAACGATATCGCTGTAGATGAAGTGTCCCCAACTAAGCAAGCCAGAGGCGACAGCGGCAAGGAACCAAAACTCCATCGGTGACAGAATGGAGAAAAAAACCTTGGGAGAAACCAGGCTCAGTTGGGGGGCCAGTTCTCCTCTGACCAGACGAAACCAGTAGTTCAATTCCAGACTGCAGCAAAGTCAGATTGTGCAGAAGAATCATCTGTTTCCTGTGGTCTTGTCCTATAAAGGTCAAATATTATTTTTTAAAAACAACAACATTTATTAATAAAAAATTTCACAGCCCTGAATTAATATATATGTAAAGGACTATACAGACATCTAGTGCATGGTATTGTTTAACTTTCAAGAAAATATAATAAGAAATAATTTTAAGACAATGGAAATGTTTCTTCAACATGAAAATAGAGAATACAATTATTTATTTTTTCAAGCAAATAAGAACACAATTTTTAGACAATGGAAAATGTTTCTTCAAAAGGAAAATAGAGAACATAAATAATATTTTTTTTCTCTGCAAATATAAAACTAAAGTGTAGGATTCAAAATTACTGCAAAGTTTAATCCTGTTAAAAATTGCAGTTAGTCTTTTGGCAGCATTTCACATAGGTAATGAAGACAGAATGTGCATTCAAACTGTTCATTCAGTTTTGGCTAAATTTTCTGTTGTAATGAACGAGGAGGACTTGCTCCATGTGGTCATCGGATATTCAGCCCCGCACGTCACCTGTAGGAGAACAAAAAATCAATCCGTGGCGACGGTTTTGCAATCCGTCCCCTCAGTTTATAAACCGCACTCACAAATTCCGTAACGGATTGCGAAAGTGTGCGCACGGATTATGAATCCGTGGGTACGGATTCAAAAACCGAGGGTAAGGTTTACAAAATCTGAGTGCACGAATTGAAAATTCGTGGGCACGCTTTGTTAATCCGAGAGAACAGTTTATGAATTGGTGAGTACGGTTTATAAACTGAGGGGATGGATAGCAAAAAATTTACTTTTTTCTCCTAGAGGTGACTTCCTGGGCTCTGTAACTATGAGATGATGTCAGTACATTTCCCCCATAACTAAATAAATGTTCAACGGGAGCACTAGAAGGCAATGTGGTATTGTACTTCATGAAGAGCTGCTTGACCAAGGGATCAGAATATCGTTACTGAAAGGCACAGTTTGCACTGTACGACCATGTTGTTTGCATTTTCTTCTTTGAAAACAAAATAGCAGTGGAATTTCCATGAAATGAACGCATTTTTGACTGCGGGCAGCATATCGTTTAGCAGCAGTGATTCAATCTGTGTCTGAGGAGATTGTAGACAGCGGGTGGCACGCGTGACTCGCGTGAGTCATTATGTCAATGTCAATGTCAATGTCACCTTTATTTATATAGCGCTTTAAACAAAATACATTGCGTCAAAGCAACTGAACAACATTCATTAGGAAAACAGTGTCAATAATGCAAAAATGAGAGTTAAAGGCAGTTCATCATTGGATTCAGTTATGTCATCTCTGTTCAGTTAAATAGTGTCTGTGCATTTATTTGCAATCAAGTCAACGATATCGCTGTAGATGAAGTGTCCCCAACTAAGCAAGCCAGAGGCGACAGCGGCAAGGAACCGAAACTCCATCGGTGACAGAATGGAGAAAAAAACCTTGGGAGAAACCAGGCTCAGTTGGGGGGCCAGTTCTCCTCTGACCAGACGAAACCAGTAGTTCAATTCCAGGCTGCAGCAAAGTCAGATTGTGCAGAAGAATCATCTGTTTCCTGTGGTCTTGTCCTGGTGCTCCTCTGAGACAAGGTCTTTACAGGGGATCTGTATCTGGAGCTCTAGTTGTCCTGGTCTCCGCTGTCTTTCAGGGATGTAGAGGTCCTTTCTAGGTGCTGATCCACCATCTGGTCTGGATCGTACTGGATCCGGGTGACTGCAGTGACCCTCTGATCTGGACACAGACTGGATCTGGTGACCACGGTGACCTCGGAACAAGAGAGAAACAGACAAATATTAGCGTAGATGCCATTCTTCTAATGATGTAGCAAGTACATAGGTTGTTATGGGAAGTGTTTCCGGTTCCGGTTTACCTAATTAATGCAGCCTAAAAATCCTTTAACGGATTTGGATAATAAAAGCATATTAGTATGTTATGTGTATGCCAGGTTAAAGAGATGGGTCTTTAATCTAGATTTAAACTGCAAGAGTGTGTCTGCCTCCCGAACAATGTTAGGTAGGTTATTCCAGAGTTTGGGTGCCAAATAGGAAAAGGATCTGCCGCCTGCAGTTGATTTTGATATTCTAGGTATTATCAAATTGCCTGAGTTTTGAGAACGTAGCGGACGTAGAGGATTATAATGTAAAAGGAGCTCATTCAAATACTGAGGTGCTAAACCATTCAGGGCTTTATAAGTAATAAGCAATATTTTAAAATCTATGCGATGCTTGATAGGGAGCCAGTGCAGTGTTGACAGGACCGGGCTAATATGGTCATACTTCCTGGTTCTAGTAAGAACTCTTGCTGCTGCATTTTGTACTAGCTGTAGTTTGTTTACTAAGCGTGCAGAACAACCACCCAATAAAGCATTACAATAATCTAACCTTGAGGTCATCAATGCATGGATTAACATTTCTGCATTTGACATTGAGAGCATAGGCCGTAATTTAGATATATTTTTGAGATGGAAAAATGCAGTTTTACAAATGCTAGAAACGTGGCTTTCTAAGGAAAGATTGCGATCAAGTAGCACACCTAGGTTCCTAACTGATGATGAAGAATTGACAGAGCAACCATCAAGTCTTAGACAGTGTTCTAGGTTATTACAAGCAGAGTTTTTAGGTCCTATAATTAACACCTCTGTTTTTTCAGAATTTAGCAGTAAGAAATTACTCGTCATCCAGTTTTTTATATCGACTATGCAATCCATTAGTTTTTCAAATTGGTGTGTTTCACCGGGCTGCGAAGAAATATAGAGCTGAGTATCATCAGCATAACAGTAAAAGCTAACACCATGTTTCCTGATGATATCTCCCAAGGGTAACATATAAAGCGTGAAGAGTAGCGGCCCTAGTACTGAGCCTTGAGGTACTCCATACTGCACTTGTGATCGATAGGATACATCTTCATTCACTGCTACGAACTGATGGCGGTCATATAAGTACGATTTAAACCATGATAATGCACTTCCACTGATGCCAACAAAGTATTCAAGTCTATGCAAAAGAATGTTGTGGTCAATTGTGTCAAACGCAGCACTAAGATCCAATAAAACTAATAGAGAGATACACCCACGATCAGATGATAAGAGCAGATCATTTGTAACTCTAAGAAGAGCAGTCTCAGTACTATGATACGGTCTAAATCCTGACTGGAAATCCTCACATATACCATTTTTCTCTAAGAAGGAATATAATTGTGTGGATACCACTTTTTCTAGTATCTTGGACAGAAAAGGGAGATTCGAGATTGGTCTAGAATTAACTAGTTCTTTGGGGTCAAGTTGTGGTTTTTTGATGAGAGGCTTAATAACAGCCAGTTTGAAGGTTTTGGGGACATGTTCTAATGACAATGAGGAATTAATAATAGTCAGAAGAGGATCTATGACCTCTGGAAGCACCTCTTTCAGGAGCTTAGATGGTATAGGGTCTAACATACATGTTGTTGGTTTAGATGATTTAACAAGTTTATACAATTCTTCCTCTCCTATAGTAGAGAATGAGTGGAACTGTTCCTCAGGGGATCTATAGTGCACTGTCTGATGTGATACTGTAGCTGACGGCTGAATGGTTGCAATTTTATCTCTAATAGTATTGATTTTAGAAGTAAAGTAGTTCATAAAGTCATTACTGCTGTGGTGTTGGGAAATGTCAACACTTGTTGAGGCTTTATTTTTCGTTAATTTAGCCACTGTATTGAATAAATACCTGGGGTTATGTTTGTTTTCTTCTAAAAGAGAAGAAAAGTAATCGGATCTAGCAGTTTTTAATGCTTTTCTGTAGGATATGTTACTTTCCCGCCAAGCAATACGAAATACCTCTAGTTTTGTTTTCCTCCAGCTGCGCTCCATTTTTCGGGCTGCTCTCTTTAGGGTGCGAGTATGCTCATTATACCATGGTGTCAAACTGTTTTCCTTAACCTTCCTTAAGCGTAAAGGAGCAACTTTATTTAAAGTGCTAGAAAAGAGAGAGTCCATAGTTTCTGTTACATCATCAAGTTGTTCTGAGGTTTTGGATATGCTAAGGAATTTGGATACATCAGGAAGATAACTTAAAAAGCAGTCTTTTGTGTTAGAAGTGATGGTTCTTCCATACTTGTAACAAGAAGTAGAATTTACAATTTTGGCTATATGAATTTTGCAAAGAACTAAATAATGATCTGAGATATCATCACTTGGCTGAATAATTTCAACACCATCAACATCAATTCCATGTGACAGTATTAAATCTAGAGTATGATTTCGACAATGAGTAGGTCCTGAAACGTGTTGTCTAACACCAATAGAGTTCAGAATGTCTATAAATGCTGATCCCAATGCATCGTTTTCATTATCAACATGGATATTAAAATCACCAACTATTAAAACTTTATCTGCAGCCAGAACTAACTCGGATGTAAAATCACCAAACTCTTTAATAAAGTCTGTATGGTGCCCTGGTGGCCTGTATACAGTAGCCAGTACAAACATAACAGGGGATTTATCATTAACATTTGTTTCTTTGGATAATGTTATATGAAGTACCATTACTTCAAATGAGTTATACTCGAAGCCTGCCCTCTGAGAAATCCTGAAAACGTTGTTATAAATTGAAGCAACACCTCCACCTTTGCCTTTTAGACGTGGCTCATGTTTATAACAGTAATCTTGGGGGGTGGACTCATTTAAAATAATGTAATCATCAGGTTTTAGCCAGGTTTCTGTCAAACAGAGTACATCTATATTATGATCAGTGATCATATTATTTACAAAAAGTGTTTTCGTAGAAAGGGATCTGATATTCATAAGCCAAGCTTTATCATTTGTTTATCCATATTGCTTCTGTTTTTTATTTGTTGAACCTCAATTAAATTGTTAATCTTAACTTGGTTTGGACGTTTTTTGTATTTTCTAGTTCGGGGAACAGACACAGTCTCTATAGTGTGATATCTAGGTGAAAAAGTCTCTATGTGCTGAGAATTAACTGACCTCTGTGACGGGAGGCAGCTAGCAGACGGTCGGTTTAGCCAGTCTGTCTGCTTCCTGACCTGGGCCCCAGTTAGTCAAGTATAAACACTAAGACTATTTGCCATATTTCTAGAGAGAAGAGTGGCGCCACCCCAGGAGGGATGAAGACCATCTCTTTTCAACAGGTCAGGTCTGCCCCAAAAGCTCGTCCAATTGTCTATGAAACCTATGTTATTCTGTGGGCACCACTTAGACATCCAGCCATTGAGTGATGACAATCTGCTATGCATCTCATCACCACGGTAAGCAGGGAGGGGACCAGAGCATATTACAGTGTCTGACATCGTGCTTGTGCATTAATCAAGCTGCGTGTTATTATGCCAAAATACTGATTTATTTAGTTTTAAATGAAACCATTGTAATCCTGAAAGTATTCCTTCTTTTTTCAAAATGTAACTATAATCTGAATACTACGTTTTTTGACGTAACTGTAACAGATTACAGTTACTGGATTTTTGTATCCTGATTATGTAACGCCGTTACATGTATTCCGTTACTCCCCAACCCTGATACAGACCAAATATTACCTGTTAGATTTACCCAAAACGAATTATATCTTATCTTTAACCACTAAAGAGACATCAAATCCAGCGTCACACATCAGAAGGTCTAGCCGAGGAGAGGCTGCTTCTCGGTGGATACATGATCACTGAGCTCCCGCTGATCACGTGGAGCTCACCGCCTCCGAGATCGGCGAAACACATTTTTAAATAGGCGCTGTCTTTATAAATAAACCACAGATTTGAGCTACATTCTCGCCTGAAATACTTTTAAAATTACATTTCATGACACAATAACAGTAATATTTTGAAAGTGATCCGAATAAATGGTGGTTGAACTCAACCAATCAGAATGTTTAGCGCCCAAGTCCTGCCTCCGAAAGTTCCGGAACTTTGATAAAGTACCACCCTAAAAGGGGACATGTAGGTACACATAACTCAGAGCTGTTTTGCCAGGTGTTTTGAAGGCAGATCAACGTTCGCAACGAAACAAATATGTGCAAACTGTAATGAAGCAGGGATCAGTTAGTTCCTCACTGGCAGTGTGAAAGTGCAAAATCGAGCCACCTGGGAACAATTGCCGGGACACATTACCTGTGTATTTTCCAGCAACACAGTGTGAAAGGGACTTTAGAGACGTGGCAATAATACAAAGAAGGTTGAAAATCATCAAATGCATCATTATAGGCAATAGAGCTTGGGAAACTACGTCACTGCACATTGCATTCTGGGTAGTCGCGGCCATGTTTGGGGACATGCTGGTCAGCCGTCATTATATTAGTACACAGTGATAATAAATAGGAATAACAATGGACCAAACAATGAACAAGTGTGAGGTTACATATAAAGAAAAACTCAAGAAGGAAGCAAAGTTGCGGTACTTAGAAAAAATCAAGACAATACACAAACTCGATCCGTACGAACACTAAGAATGGTCTGATGATCTTAACGAGCTGCCGCACGTAACCTTGTTTGTAGTGTCAGTGCGTACACATCTGATCAATTTAAAACTTATAAATCTCTCAAGGCCCACCTGCAATTTACAAATGGATGGGTGCAGGACCTTCAGATTTTCAGCGTCAACGAGCAGAAAACGGTTGTTCGCACCTGGTAGCAGTAACAGAGACACAGGCAGCTGCAATTGAAGCTCAGACGAGACTGCAACATCGATCATCTGTCTGGTACACATCAAGAGCAGGAAGAATAACAGCTTCAAATTTGTAAGCCGTTATATCCGCTAGTGTTGATAAGTCAACTGTGTCAAGCAAGGGTGTGCTATCCCAAAAAAACAGCAACCTCAGCTGCCATCAGATGGGGATAGACAATGAAGGAACAGCAAGGCAGGCCTATGTCACAATGGCAGCACCTCACCACACAAACCTAAAAGTGGAGCAATGTGGATTTATCATAAATCCATTATTTCCTGAGGTTGGGGCATCACCTGATGGCCTCATTCACTGCACATGTTGTGGGAAAGGCTGTCTGGAAATCAAATGCCACATTTAAGCACCGCAACAACTCCATCCTGCGGGCTTCTGCAGATGACAGCACTTTCTGTCCCCAGGTAACTGATGGGAAGTTACACAGCAAAATCCCCAGAGTAAAATTAACTCTGTTCAGAGAACATTTGGTCCCTCTCTACAGAGAGTTAAAATAACTCTGAAACAGAGTAAAAGTTAATGAGATACTTAAGTGATTAATTAAGTGATGATTGGGCATTAATGATGAACACCTGCTGTTAACAAGTTCTCAGCAGAGGAGGATTCAACAACTCCACAAACAGCATTACCAGCTTCACTTATTACTAACCAGACTAACTTTATTTCTGTCATACATTTACAGAAGTTCGTATTGAGCATTGAGGTTTAGATGTTGACGATTTATTGAAAATGTATGATCACCATTATCGTGATGAATGTTTCCTTTAGTTGGGCAGTTTGACTCTAGCTTATATTTTTTGAGTGTTTATGGTTTTTGTAACAGCTTTTACCAAAACATGTAATTTGTTGCAACGAATGCCAGATGCAAAGATATTCAGGTGATCTAATTTTCAACAACAAAAAGTAGAATGATGCGCGTATATCATCACTGTCCAAAAGTGGTCATTTGATGTTAATAGATTATGTTCACTAACAATACTCTCTTGCCACAAATTGGACATTTTGAATTTTTTTAAATACATAATAGGGGATTTTTTTTTTCCTGAGACACAGACATCAAGAATCAGCTTATGAATCTCAACAATGGTAACATGTTTCATGCCGCAATGCATCCTGGGAGCCATGAGTTTTATACTATTGTGGCTCCCAGCATGCATTGCAGCATGAAGCATGTTACCATTGTTGAGATTCATAAGCTGATTCTTGATGTCTGTGTCTCAGAAAAAAAAAATCCCCTATTATGTATTTAAAAAAATTCAAAATGTCCAATCTGTAGCAAGAGAGTATTGTTAGTGAATATAATCTATTAACATCAAATGACCACTTTTGGACAGTGACGATATAAGCGCATTTTTTTACTATCTGCTGTTAAACACTATATCACCTGATCATCTTTGTTTTTGGTTTTCTTTGTAACAAATTACATGTTTTGGTAAAAGCTGTTACAAAATCCACAAACTCGCAAGAAGAGTCAAACTGCCCAACTGAAGGAAACACTCATCACTATAATGGTAATCATACATTTTCAATAAATCATCAACATCTAAACCTCTGCTAATTCTTAATAAGACCTTCTGTAGATGTCTGACAGAAATAAAGTCAGTCTGGGGTGCGTTTCCCGATGAACTTGCGACCATAGTTGGCCAACGATGCTTTCGGGAAACGCACCCCTGGTTAGTAATAAGTGAAGCTGGTAATGCTGTTTGTGGAGTTGTTGAATCCTCCTCTGCTGAGAACTTGTTAACAGCAGATGTCCATCATTAATGCACAATCATCACTTAATTAATCACTTAAGTATCTCATTAACTTTTACTCTGTTTCAGAGTTATTTTAACTCTCTGTAGAGAGGGACCAAATGTTCTCTGAACAGAGTTAATTTTACTCTGGGGATTTTGCTGTGTACACTTGAAACAGGCACACATGTACTACAGCCAAGTACAAACACAGATCTTCGTTACTGAATCTTTGTTGTGTGGACAGAGAAAGACTGTGTTGTGGTTCGGGTCTTACCAAATGCAGACTACTGGACCACACTTCTAAAGAGGGCACAGGAGTTCTTCCACAAAGTTTCTCTACCTGAGCTTGTGTCTTGTTACTATACTCAACAAGCCTCCACAGAGACACCTGCTTCAACAGAGTTACAGCCATCTCGCACAAAAAGAACAAGAACACATACATGTGAGAACATGCAAAGACTCTGGTGCATTTGCAAAGGGCCTGAAGATCTGGATGACATGGTGGCTTGTGACGATGAGAATTGTGTAGTCCAGTGGTTCCACCTCAGCTGTGTGGGACTCAGTCAGGCACCTTCAGAAACTGAGTCATGGCTCTGTACCTCCTGTACACACTGACACATTGGAGTGTGTTTGTACTTATAGTTGTCTATAATTATTAATTAGTTTTAATAATTGTCTATTTACCTTTTTTTCCACTTATTGCATTATTTATGTTCTTGATAATTAAAGGTTATACTATTACATGTTACACCTGTTGTATTTGCACTACACTTGCACTGAACCTCTAAATTTAATTGCTTTTCCATTTAACTTTAACTTATCGCATTATCTGTTCTTGATACTTGAAGGTTAAGACTGTTGTTACACGTTACTCCTTTTTATTAGCACTACAAGTGCACTGAAAGTATAAATTAAATAATTGTTTTTCTATTTAATTTTTTACTTATTGCCTTACATGTGGTCTTGATATTTGTTTACCTAATTATCTTTTGTTTTACACTGCCCCTTTACCTGTTTTATATGCGTTACTGTAAACTGTACACATTTACGTCAGTGTGTTATGATGCACAAATAAAGCGATACAAAATTTATACATTTTGCTGTTTATTATTGTAACAGGTGGTATGCAATATGCATAACACTAATAATGCAGGATATGCGTGTGTACATATTAACATGTGTGACGAGTCCCTCGTTACTTCCACTAAGACCGGTCAGTGGGTGTGGTTGGAAGGCTCGTCAACGGAATTCTGTACACCTGTTCCTTCCCTATAAAGTTTCAGCTCTGTTTGGTGTGTGGGTGAACTCCCGATTGTTTGGTTTTGCTTTGTCTATTTTGAGGTTATGATTAGTTTAACTCGGTTCTGTTAAACGCTTGGACCATTTGTTTGTTTGACGGAATCGTGTTTTGGTTTGTTGATTTCTTATTTTATGTTCTTTATTTATATTAATAAATATCTATGTTGCAACTTACCAACCTGACTATGTCCTCCTTCCCATTTGTCACGGCTTTGAGCCGGTCGTGACACATGTGTGTGTATACAGTATATACACGTTAATATTTCTTATTTATACACGCATGCATGTGTATTTATATATATACACTTAGATATACACAGTACACAAACATTGATAAACACAAACTTTGATTTTTTTGGATGTGATTAATTGTGATCAAATAATTTGACAGCCGTAGTTTATGGTTTCATGACAACGCTGGGGCACATTTTAGTCAGGGCACAGCATACAGTCACTATCTTGTCCAGGAACGTCATGTCTTCACCTTGACATGGGAGTACCATGCTGACTGGTACAATTCCATTCAGTATGGAGTACTTTGTGTGTACGCATCCAATCACCCTCTCCACATGAACCCTGAGGTGAGCTATCCGGCGTGTTTCCTCCAAATCTTTTGCATCCAGCTGGCTGCGTCCTTTTGTGAATGCAGGGATTTTCACTTCTGCACACACAAGTCCAACACTGTCTCTGATGTCAAATCCACGATCTGCCAACACCAAGTCTCCAGGTAATAGTTTATTAAGAAGGCCACTATTCTCAGTCACATGTTTGTCACTGACAGGACCTCCCCAACCTTGGGAAATGAAAGAGATAGAGCCTCGCGGTGTAATGCCAATGAGATACTTTAGGGTGTGCTGGTGTTTGTATTGGGTAAATGTGTGTGCTCTAGCTTTGAGATTTGATGCTCTTTCAATGCAAATTTCAAAGCAGTCCACGATAACTGCTACTCGATTGCCAAAAGCCTCTACAAACTGATGTGTCATGGTGGCCTGCATGAATGGCGCCGCAGCATAAATGGCTGCCCACTGCTCCGGGTGTGTGCTCACAGTGTGTGTGTGTGTGTGTTCACTGCTCTGTGTGTGTGCATTTTGGATGGGTTAAATGCAGAGCACAAATTCTGAGTATGGGTCACCATACTTGGCTGTATGTCACTTCACTTCACTTCACTTCACTTCACTTCAAACGGTTAATTTCACCACACCTGCAGCTACAAAGAGGCATTCCTGCTGTTCTGCAAAGTTGTTATTTGAGCCTGTGTCGTCCATTTGTGAAGCATCATCTGCTGTTGCAGCTTCATCCATCTGGCCAGCTACATGTTGTGATGCAGGTGCAGCATGATCTGTGACAGCTTGCAGTCTCCTTGTACTCCGGTTAAACTGCCCAGAGTGCATTGCTTTAACTTCTTTGTGCCCGGGATGCAACGATGGCACCCAGTCAGGATCACACTCCAGCATTTCATAGGCTGGTTTGCCTAAAAATAAAAGATACAATTATTTTATTGGTTATGTAGTTATTCAGCCAGTTACCAGTGATTGTCAAGATTGTGGGTAAAGATGAGGCAAGGACTCAAACAGAAAGCAAAGGGCTTTATTGAATAATAAAGCAAAGTAAAGCAAAAACAAATAGAACAGCAGACACGAGAACACAACCAACGAAAACGAGACAAGAGCGTATGGTTAGAAAAAGAAAAATCAACACACAGAGGAGAGCGCACGCACGTTCACACAAAAACAATATACACCAGAGTCAGGGCTCTGTCACATCACCAAGAATAAACCAGACCAAAGTGACAACCCTGACAATAATAAAGTTAAGCTAATAAAGTTTGCAGTGTAACAACACCTCCCTTGCTAGTGGTAAAAAAAAATACAACAACAAAAGTTACACGTGTTTTGTTTATAACTTACCTTTGTGAAAATGGCGTGAACAAACAAGCGTGTTTCGGGAAATATTGTTGAAGGTGATGGTTTTCCTTCTTACTGCCCCTAACCAAGCCATGCGACGCCGCTTTGTTAACTCGGAGAGCTGAGATCCAAGGTGCTGTTTCCAGGCGGGAAAGCTGGAAAAATCGCTTGAAATCGTTTGAAATTCTTATTCCATGCCGGTCGTGAGTGCGAGTATGGCAGTTAATTACACAACAAGCTTTCCCCATTGTAACGTATTGTTTAGCTGTACAAAGCAAACAAAACCGTCTATTAACAATTCAGTACATTCAGCAGCGTCCGTGTCCCCAAGTCCCAAAATGCATTGCGTTGCTGACATCACATTGTCAGACTCTTTATGAGGATAATATTAGTTTTGTGTGTCCAATGTTTTGTGTGTCCATGCACAGTTGCCACCTTCTGTAGTCTTTGTGAGCGTTGGAGTCATCTGATGTCATCACAAGTGAGTTCGGATTCAGTCTGGAGCTGGCGTAATCTCTAGTAACCTTGGGATTGGCATCCTGAGATAGAAACAGGAAATAAAAACAATTGACAATAAAGCAGACTTGACTTGATGAGCAAATCAAATTTTGACGTTCAATGACAGCAGACCCTCTGAGTCTAGCGACGTCCCCAGTGCTACCCCCAGCCCAAATAATTGCTGTAGTTTCTACAGCAAATTTTTACAGAATTTTACTGTATAAACATTTTACAATATGCAGCTGTAATTCGCAATGCATTATGGGTCAAATAAGGTTTTACAGTTGTTAACAATATATTTCCACGTCAACTGTAATTCATTTACAAAAAGCAGGTGTTGTCACTGTAGTTCCTGCTTTTAACACTAACTTACTGTAGTGTGGCATTATGGGATTGCGCGCGCATCATTCAAATCTGAAATCCAGCCGAATGGAGCAGCGTGAGAACGATTGAAGATTAGAGGCTTTATTCATAATTCCTGGTAAATTCACTTAAAGGCAGTGTAGGTAGTCGGGAAGTCGTGGCCTAATGGTTAGAGAGTCGGACTCCCAATCGAAAGGTTGTGAGTTCGAGTCCCGGGCTGGCAGGAATTGTGGGTGGGGGGAGTGCATGTACAGTGCTCTCTCCACCCTCAATACCACGACTTAGGTGCCCTTGAGCAAGGCATCGAACCCCCAACTGCTCCCCGGGCGCCGCAGCATAAATGGCTGCCCACTGCTCCGGGTGTGTGCTCACAGTGTGTGTGTGTGTTCACTGCTCTGTGTGTGTGCACTTTGGATGGGTTAAATGCAGAGCACAAATTCTGAGTATGGGTCACCATACTTTCAAAATGTATAAACAACTTTCTTCCAAATTTGTTTAAACTTTCTATATATATCAATGCATAATTAAAATGTAAGTACTCTGATAAAAAGAGTATAAAAATCGAGTGACTCTAGACCGTTTAATCTGTATTAAACACAGCTCATTATTTCCATTCGGGACGAAACATAGGATTGGCTTAGGCGACTGTCACTCTCTCGCAACCATGGCAACCACCCTTTTGCCACACATGACCTGCCCACTTGCGCGCACACGTTTGATTTGAGGAATTCAAGAGGCACGGATCCTAGGAATACCAAAACAATGGCAGAGAAACAGCAAGCAAAATTCACAGTACCGGCCTATGCAGTTAGTGAAGGCAAACCAGGCAAAAAAAGGAAGACAGAAACAGTACAAGAAAAGGCAATGAACAAAAAGTCTTTGGATAAACAAAGAAATAAAACGCGAGTTAATATCGGCGTGGCTTTCCAGCGATGGCGAGAACTGAGGGAACTCAAGGGGCTGAAAAGTGACTCCTTGATGACTTTATTTCTGCTGGACGGGTAAATTTTTCTTTTTGTATTTTGAGCATACATATTTTTTTGTTTATTTTTTCATGAAGCATGTGTCATTAGCACACGTAGCTGCGTAATATAGCTAACATAACATTACTTAGCGAGCCGTAGTAGAGACTATAAATAATCTATAGGAGCCCAGAAGGGAGGGGGTGGAGTGAATGGAAATAATGAGCTGTCTTTAAAACAGTCGTGAGAGGTCTACAGACACTCGATTTTTATACTTTTTTTTTTCAGAGTACTTACATTTTAATTATGTATTGATATATAAAGTTTAAACAAATTTGGAAAAAAAGTTTTTTATACATTTTTTACCTACCCTGCCTTTAATTATACTTAAGAAATATATCCTTTTTATATTTATTTGAGTATATACTTATAATGTATATGCACTATCATGTCACAATAGCCTCCTATCCTGACATTTAGAGAAATGGCCTTGGTAACTTCTCTGCAGTAAACTGAGAATTGCTATTATAGCATAGTTAGGCCAAATTTTAGATTTTTCGAAGTAAAATTTTCTTATTGAGAGCATTTAAAGTAGTGTTTACCTAACTTTTATCATAAAGCCCAATGCAAACGATTGTCATAGTCACTACTATCTGTCGAAATAACTGACAAACAGCAAAATATGTGAAATTTCATTTGTTTATATGTGTTCATTTGTTTATGTGTTCAACTGTCCCATATTGACGTGACGCCTTACTATAATAAGTGAAAGACATCCTTATATCCCCGACTGAACAAGTTAGCCTGATTAAAAAAAAGAAGAAGAAAAAACAGAAAAAAAGACTGAGGAAGCATCGAAACGCAAGACTGATTCTGATTATATTAACGTTTTATTCAACATCAAAACAACTGCACACATAAACTCACGGAAAATACATGAGGTAAATGTTCAACTGTTGAGTTTATTTATAACATATGATATAAGTAGCATCACAAGTGAGCTGTTTTCGTGAGTATCACGATTGCAAATACATAGTTCAATAAAGAATTAGTTAACAAGTCACTTACTTCTTTTAGACACAATATTGAATGTTGTTCTATTTCACCAACGAAAATAGTTCCAAACAAAGACCAAAGCAAAACTATTTTGTTCATTCTCAAATCAAAACTAAGCGGTGTTTTTGCTGAATGATTCAGCTTTTTGAACGGATCGGTTCAATGAATGACTCAGTTGATTCACTCATTTAGTTATTTGCTGCCACCTAATGGCAGTTTAGTTTCACGTTTAAAAAGTATCATTGCATTTTTCCAACATTTATTAATTGTATTTCCAAAAATTAATGTAAAACATTAATTTCATTACACAGTTATAATTTTGCACTGTAAATTATTTAATTTGATTGGTGGTACAGTTCTACAATGTAATATTATAATTTATAATTATAATGCATTATTGCTTATATTTCTTAATTTCAGGTCCACCCAGTGGCTTTTAACTATTTGAGGGTCAGATGGTTGTGAATTCATACCTCAACTTGTAGCTGGATTTGGAGCCTTATTACAACTTCAGTCTGGCGTCCCAGGAGCAGGCATCTTTTGCACACTTGAATTTTTTTTAAAGGTAACAAGTTTTACTTAAGTAATTTCATTTGCGAAAAAGGTTACTTATTTAGTTTAAAGGGTTACTCCACCCCATAATGACAATTTAACGTGATTAACAGTGATTAATGTCATTTCAAACCCGTAAAAGCTTTGTTCGTCTTCAGAACACAATTTAAGATATTTTGAATGACAACCGGGAGGCTTGCATCTGTCCCACTGACAGCCAAACAATATCTAAGCCCAGAAAAGTATGAAAATCATCGTCAGAATAGTCCATCTGCCATCAGTGGTTCAACTGTTATTTTACGAAAGCTACGAGAATTTTGTTTTTGTTCAAATCAAAGCGTAAATGAACATAGAAAGCGTGTCCATGTGACCCAGCTGACACAGAACAGCGGCTGCAGTTCAACAGATACTCGCCAAAATGGCGCTACACTGATGCGTATGTGGCAGAGTGGGTAAGTTCCCTACCCTGTAATTAGAACGACAGCCTATCAGAACATGGTACTGCTGATATAAAGGCTGCAATTAGGCAACCTGGGATGTGTCATTTGCTAGCTCTGCCCTTGGTGTGTGTGGGTTCTGCTTAAAGGTATGTTGTTAGCCGTTTGGCTAATGTTGCAAGAGCTCTAGCATATTAATTAACCAAATTCATTTATTGTAGCTGGAATATCATCTTTGCGGTGGTGTGTAAAGCTGCCATTATTCCCGGGTAGGTTCAGTTTGATTTAAGTGTTTGTGTGGAGTTTGGACTTGCTGTAACTTCCATGCTCTCATTCCAGCTGGGTTTGAGTTTATTCATCTTCAAATAAACTGAGAATTGTGCTGTGAGCAACTGTATAACTTGTGTCTCCTGATGACCAAAATCGGGTGTGTATCGTTTCACTCTTTCTTAATGAGTAAATTTGACAAGTTAATGAATCATTGTTTTTAGCAGGACTATCTTTGGAAGCATTCCGTCCTGTGGGGGTTGTTGCGATCACTTTCTCCATAAAACAGGATTACGACGACGTTGCTGTTTTGCTGTGTGTTTGTGTTTATTTGCCCTTCCCACTCTTGGTTGTAGCTGCTCCAACTAACTCCACACTGTACGTATTGGGCTGGGTGCTTCGGCCTGCCCTCCCATCCTAGAATTACCAGCTTTGTATAAGCGTGTTTGTGTGGTTTCTTTGGTTTTGGAGTTTGTATGTTTCCTTTATACTGTTTGTGTATTGTTTTGTTTATTGTATTGGTTTCTTTATTGATTTGTTTCTTACTACGTTTGATTTGGCTTATTTTGTAATTTTAATTTTATAAACTCTCTGTTTGTGTATCTTTTTATTAAGTGCCAATTGATTTTCAGCTGAGTCTTGTTTAATTGTAATTTAAGAATGCCATATGTCTCCAATCAGGCTCTGGTATAACTTGTTTTGTGTATTTGATTAATTGTTTTCTCTTGTGTTTTAGGCTTCTGAGCAGGGAGGCTGGTTCTAGTACCCAGGTGGTGGCATTTGGAGCACAAAGTGTGGATTGCCGTGTGTGTGATAACTTATCTCACTGTGTGTGTGTGCGCGGGTCAAGAATAATCCCTCTACGGCTGGTTTACCCTGCTACAGTTAAGCCTTAGTCATTCTAGTCATGTGTGTGGTGTACCGAGATGTAGTTTAACCCATTGAGTTATATCTTAGTCTGGCCATTTTAAAGTGTCTTATCTGATTATTGTGAACTTAATAAACATTTTGTATTATGATGCCCATGTCTCTGTCCTCCATGGTAACGAACCTGTGTGTCAATGTTTAGTTCCCCTTACTTGAAAGGGGTGGCATAGTCCGCATTAAATTAATTCTTGTTTGGTATTCATTGTGCCATTTACTCCTCTGTGTCCACGCTACACGTAGAGGAGGCGAATTGTTGAATAAATCGTAATTTTAGTTTTCTTTGCATACAAAAATATTGTCTTTGCTTCATAACTTTACGGTTGAACCACTGATGGACTATTCTGAGGATCTCTTTTCTGGGCTTTGACCATTGTATTTACTTGGCAGTCAGTAGGACAGTCACAATCCTCCCGGTTTTCATCCAGAATATCTTACATTGTGTTCCGAAGACGAACAAAGCTTTTACAGGTTTGGAACGACATGCAGGTAAGTGATTAATGGCAACATTTTCGTTTTGGGGTGGAGTAACCTTTTAAGTACTGGTAAATGCTGATTGTATTGTAAGTGGCATTTTGACATTTATTTTATTGAGCTAGTTTCATTTGATACATAACTTTATCCTGATGCTTTTGCTTGTTTTTATGTGCAGATGTTTTCTTGGAATCACAACACTCACACTGGATACAAGACGGACACATAGAAGCTAAACAAGTGGATAAGTCTCAGAGAAGAGGGACAAACCTCATGTGTGTGCTCATCTCAGAAAGATGATGGACTTTCAGTATGTATTTATTAAACTGTCTCTTGCAGGAATATTCTTAATTTAATAGAACATAAGCGCAAACAACAGAATTTGCAATTTTATGTTGATTCCAGCATTTTATTTTAATTTTCTTTAAGACGTTTTTTTTTTATATACATGCTATGTTATTTTTATGATAAGATTTTAACTGTTGAAAGACTGACATTTTTATTTTACCAGTAAAAGCCTTGCAATGTCTTTCTGACAGTTTTAATAAATACTTATTTGCAACATTGACTTTATTCATTTTTATTCATTTGTAAATGTATTAAGCTAGAGCTCATGATAATGCATTTATATACATATTTTATAGTTTACTGTTAAAATTATTCTTTAAAGCAGTTTCATTGTTAAATTATTACAACATCATATTGTATTTAGGGGTATTTACAGGATTTTATTGGCAACTTTAGTTGCCAGTTAAATACTGTAATATAATGAAATTACAAATAAATGCTGTAAAATATATTTACAGGACTTTATTGGCAACTGTTTTGCCAGGTAAATACTGTACTTTAGTGAATTTACAAAATATTTCTGTAAAATAAACTACAAGTTAAATTCAACGTTACTGTAAAAAAAATACTACAAACTACTGTATTTCACATACACTGTAAAAAAAAAAAGTTGCGTAAACTTAAAAAAACTTATTGCAAGCGCTTTTTTGAGTAAATTTAACAAACGGGACTAAAGTCCACCCAACTTACAATAACTTAATATCACAAGTTGTCACAACATAAATAGTCATGTTAACCTAAAAAATATCAGAACAAAATGTTTTTTTTGTTTACTGAACACAAGGCCTATTATCTATAAGCATTCACAATTTTAAAGTGACGTGACATTCAGCCAAGTGTGGTGACTTATACTCAGAATTCATGCTCTACATTTAACCCATCGTGCACACACACACACCGTTCATCATTTATGCTGCGGCGCCCAGGGAGCAGTGCCTTGCTCAAGGGCACCTAAGTCGTGGTATTGCCAGCCCGAGTTGTATATCAATTTATTTACTCAATGCATTTTACACTGAACCCAACACATGGTACATAAAGCATGTTAAATAAATCCAGTGTTAATTATACCTTCATACGTTAGCAGTCTTGTGGCATGAAGTCACATGTATTTAACATTTGTGTTTGTTTTTAAAGGAACTATTACGTCAAAATTACTATATTGCATATTTTAACATCAACCTAATCCACTGGGCAAAGTTACGTCCAGTGGACGTCTGTTTATGTCTTTGCAGACGTTGAAAAGACGTCCACTGAGGAGACAGAATGTTTTTATGATGTCTTTTTTTTAAATGTTTTTTATGTCTTCTGTACGTCCGATATAGATGTTCACAGATCCTCCTTACAAGGTTTTCTGTGACTTTATTTCTGTCAGACATCTAGAGAAGCTCTTATTGAGAATTAACAGAGGTTTAAATGTTGATACTTGATTTATTTGAAGTCACCATTGTGGTGGAAAGTGTTTGGTTTAGTTGGGATCTTGGTCCAGTTACATCTTGTGTTAGCTTAATATACAAGACTTGGTATGTCCTTGTGCTTTGGACACAAACTTTCAATAATAAAAAAGTTATTTGACCCGCGGTATGGTCTTTTATTTATTTAGACGACTTGAATAATGTAAAGTTGTGGCCTAGTGGTTAGAGAGTTTGACTCCTAACCCTAGGGTTGTGGGTTCGAAACTTGGGCCGGCAATAACACGACTGAGGTGCCCTTGAGCAAGACACTGAACCCCCAACTGCTCCCCGGGCGCCGCAGAATAAATGATGAACACTGCTCTTCTTTTTTTACTACTACTTTTTTTTTTTTTTTTACAGTGTACAGCCATTAACTGTAATTTGCTTTGCAGTAATTTCCTGTAATCCATTTTACAGCAATTAACATCATTTTACAGGATTTTATTGGAAACTTTTTTGCTAGTAAAATCCTGTAAATTCTACAGTACATTTTTTACAGTGTAGGTCTATGTTGCATGTAAAATTAAAATATGTAATGTAATAATTAGGGGTGTGCCCAAAGCCGAATACCTTATTTGGAATGACATGGATAATGACTTTAGAAACGAATAACGGACGAGGAATAATTCTGCCTGAATGTTGGGCTGAGGCTTGCACATTCTGGTGTTTGCCAGAGGTGGGACTTCCAAGTCACAAGCAAGTCTTAAAGTCATATCCCAAGTCCTCAAAGGGTTAAAGTTAATGAGATAATTAAGTGACTAATTAAATGATGATTGTACATTAGTGATTAACATCTGCTGTTCCTATAGGCTGTATACCTATCTGTAATTAATGTTAACCTACAAAAGATGTTAAATGTATACATGTTAAGTAAAACCTACAGTATCTGAAAAATTAGTTTAATTTGTATACCTACTGTATTTGTCTTATTGTGCTTAATATATATACCGTATTTTTTTTTCATAGTTTGGCTGGTCCTGCGACTTGTAAGCCTCTTTCACACTGTAATACCAGTAAATTGCCGTAAAATTACCAGTACGACTTTACCGGTAAATTCAAAAATGCACTGTTCACACAGTCAACAACATTCCGTCTTTTTTCCGGAAAAGCACAATTCACACATCCATTCCAAAATACCGGTAAATTCTGTGACGTCATTAATCTCTAAACAGCTGCGCTTGGATTTTTAAACATGGAGGGTAATACGTGTTCAGTATTTCTGTTGATGGTTTCATGTTTCAAATTTTGTTTCAAACTTTAGTATTCATGCAACTGCTTTTGTTACAGACATCCCTGCAAACTCAGAAGGACTGAAAAAGGTGACAGATTTTTCAGTACCCCCCAGTACATTTTTTCAGTAAATTTTATACATCCTATTCAGTATTTATCTGCCAGCACCATTATTTAACATGCAAATAAGATTGATATATATAAAATGGAGAAGAAACTAATAATCGTTGTTGCTGGGTTTCCTATCATTTATGATACGACCTTATTTTTTCATACAGAAAAAATTCAAAAGACCAGTTACAAAAGAGAGAGAGAGCCCCAGCCGCGAACTCACCTTCACCGTCTTGCTCTCTCTCCCTCGTGCATATCAAAATAATTTTTTCCCCGACCAAATGTGACCAAAACGGTTATAAAAATGCTGTCATTATAAAGGTGTAAAATGTCGTTGATGAAAATAATGACGAAAAGTACTCGTAAACGAAATTAACAGTAATGCAGTGGAGGAGATAACTTAGCCTTGCCAAAATCCTTTAACAGTGACATTGAACTAACATTGTAAGCTAACAACACAATTTGCTGATCTTACTAGCTGACTAGGTGACACTTCCATTATAACGTTAATGTTAAACATGTTAACTAACAACAACGTTAGAGAAAACAATTATATTGATAACAGCACTTACCTCAAAACTAATGTCAGTGTCCAAAGCGTGAATTCACCCGCGGGAAAGCTGCTGCTTTCCTGACTATGATTGGCCAAATGACTCGCGTGCAGTAGGCTCTAGAAGTAGGCGCGAATTCATCCGCGGGAAAAGCTGCAGCCAGGGGCTTTTCAAAGAAGACGCTGCTGTTATCTTGACTGTGATTTGCCGAATGACTCGCGTGCTGTATCACCAAAGATGTTTGTGAAAAAGACTGCAGTAGGGAAGACCGCAGAAGACCCCCCTCCCCCGTCAAAAAAACTTTTCAGATCTACACGATTCACTTGGATGACATTTTCCCATTCAAAACGGCGATTTTTGCCGAAAAGCGACTAGTTTGCAGGTATGTACAGAGATATCGTAATAAACGACTGGTTTGAATAATTATACTCACCATTAATAAAACACCTGATGCTGTCGGGAGCTGATCAATTTATTGATAATCGGCTTGAAAGGATTAATAGCACAATGAAGTTGCGATTGTAAATTGCAGTCTGTAAGACGCGCGACATTGCAAAAAAGGTGCGCTCACAGCCTATGCTGATCCAAATTCATATACAATAGTCTATCAGCGCAGATAAACAGTTCTGCGTTCAAATTGAGTTCAAAAGATGTCCCAAAGCACCGGAAAAATTACAATGAATGTGACAGAGGGAAATGGTAAAAATATATTTGAATTATTTACTAATAAACTAGTGTTTTCTGAGTCTGTGTCCCAAGGATGAAGTTGCCTGTTTCGTCATCTCCTCATTAGACGCGCCTTCTATACGGATTATAATTGTATTGAGATTTTTGTTTGTTTGTTTGTTTTTATTATTTTGTAGTAGTAGCCTAATTTAAAGCTTTCTATAGATATATGTATCATGTCTGTGAGGCATGTATTCGCTGAGTTTCGGTTTTAATTCTACGGCCTTGAATATGTGCAGCCGTGATTTGAACTTGAAATTGTTTGCTGAACAGCCGTGCATGTTCCAGCTGCCGTTTAAAGTCTGTCAGGTAACTGGATGCGCGTGCTGAAAGAGGAGACGCCGCAGGAGACGAGGCATACGGGCTGGAGTCTTGGTGAAACTTAAGAAATTGAGGATATTGAATAGTGGAGCTATTTGTTACATGTTCTGCCTCCCACATCAACATCATTGCGTTGGACTACTACACAGAGAGAGACCAGACGCGGAGGCGTGGTGCACTCAAATTTGCGCTCCGTGAGACGAGCTGGGGCAATGAAGCTAAGTGCTGTTTCTTTCCCTAATCGGCCCGTTGAGTCGACCACAGTGCTCATGGCTTTGATAAACGCACGCTCAGTTGTCAACAAAACATTCATCTTGAATGACTATTATGTAAAGTATGGTCTGGACTTTCTTTTTATCACTGAAACTTGGCTAAATGACGCTGATATGAGTCCTCTTGTTGAGCTTTTACCAAGGGGATGTAGCTATTTAAGTACTTCGAGAAGTAATCGTCGAGGTGGAGGCTTGGCTGTTATTTTTAATAACATGATGAAGTGCAAGTTACTGTCTGTTGAAAGTTCAAAGAGTTTTGAAGTTCAATTAATGAAGATTGACTTGCCCTCGCCAGTGATTTGTGCCTTGATATATAGGCCTCCTGGTTATAATAAGAATTTTCTTGATGAATTTTGTGAGATTTTATCTGTGGTTGTTCCATCTGCTGACAGGATTTTGATTATGGGTGATTTTAACATTCATGTTTGTTGTCCTGGTAAACCAATGACCAAGGAATTCTTGAATTTAGTTGATTCTTTTAACTTATATCAATGTGTTTCCGGACCTACACACGATCATGGCCACACACTTGACTTGGTCTTTTCTTTGGGGATAACGATAGAAAATATTTGTGTTCAAGAAATGGCCATCTCGGATCATATGCCTATTAGGTTTAATTTTACCTCTACAACAAATGACTGTCATCAGCCTCCATCATTTTTGTCCAGGGTTATCACTACTTCTACATCTAGTGTGTTCTCAACTGCTTTTACTGAATTAGCCCCTCATATTGAGCCTACCATACTGTCAGTTGTAGGAACTGATGAATTGGTGGACTCTTTTAATCATGTTTGCTCTGAAATTTTGGATAATGTTGCGCCTTTTAAAATGAGATGTCAAAAAGTTAAAAAACGACCATGGTTAAATGATGTACCGCGTAATTTGAGGCGGGTTTGTCGGCTTGCAGAGCGTAAGTGGCTGAAAGATAAATTGCAGATATCTTATGATATTCTTAGAGAATCTTTATCAAACTATCAAGACGCTGTTAGAGCCGCTAGATCTTCATATTTTTCACGAATTATATCACATAATGCAAATAATCCGAAGGTACTATTTTCAACTATAGATAAATTATTGAGGCCGTCTATCAACTATTTTCCATCCCCGTCTAAGGATCTGTGTGATAGTTTTTTTAATTATTTTATTGATAAGGTTGTTCTTATTCGGTCGAATATTGTGCCTGTAGGCAATGTTGTAGTCGATATAATTAATCCTTCTCGTTGTTTAAGTAAATTTGCATCTATTACATTAGTTGAGTTGGAAAAGATAAGAATGCATTTAAAGCCGACTACCTCACTTTATGACGTTCTCCCGTCGCGATTGTTTAAAGAGGTTGTAGACACTATTGGTCCTAATATACTTCTGATTATCAATAGTAGTTTATATCATGGAACTGTACCTTCAGGGTTTAAGCATGCTGTTATTGAGCCGGTATTAAAAAAACATAACTTGGATTCACATGAGTTAAAAAATTTCAGACCTATTTCGAAATTGCCTTTTATGAATAAGATTTTAGAGAAAGTTGTCCATAATCAACTTACAGATTTCTTGATTGTAAATAACATAATTGATATTTTTCAGTCTGGATTTAGGACCAAACATAGCACAGAATCAGCACTATTGAAGGTTACAAACGATATTTTGTTAAGTATTGACTCCGGGAAAAGTGTTGCCTTGATGATGCTAAATTTAAGTGCAGCCTTTGATACTTTAGATCACGCAGTTTTAATAGACCGCCTTAGAGATTATGTAGGGATCAATGGTGTAGCCCTTAAGTGGCTTTCCTCTTATTTGCATGACAGGACATGCTCTGTTAAAATTGGAAATTATGTCTCTGCATCTGCTGCTATTTCTTGGGGGGTTCCTCAGGGATCAATCCTTGGTCCGACTCTGTTTTCTCTGTATATGTTACCCCTGGGGTCTATTTTTAAGCTGCATAATATTAACTATCACTTGTATGCTGATGATTTACAATTGTACCTTCCTTTGGAGTGTGATGGTTGTGCATCTTTTACTAATCTTTATAAGTGCTTGACTGAGGTAAAGGGATGGCTAGCTAATAATTTTTTACAATTAAATGAGGATAAGACTGAGTTTATTATGTTTGGGAACAAGGAGTTTGGGAATGCTCCGGCTGGAAATAATAGACTACTGTCCAACTGTATGCAAAGTTAGGTAAAGAACCTTGGAGTATTTTTCGATTCGGAACTGCGCTTTGATCGTCAAGTTAATAGCGTTGTGAAATCATCTTTCTTTCATTTAAGAAAATTGTCTAAATTGAAACCAATTCTTTCGTACAAGTACTTGGAGATTGTTGTGCATGCCTTTGTTTCAACCCGGCTGGATTATTGTAATGCTCTTTATCTGGGCATAAGTGAATCACTGGTTACTCGTCTTCAGTGTGTCCAGAATGCTGCAGTGAGATTTTTAACAAATACCAGAAAACGGGATCACATAACACCTTTATTGATATCCCTTCACTGGCTACCTGTTAAATACAGAATACAATATAAGGTGTTGATGTTTGTTTTTAAAGCGCTACATGATCAAGCTCCTGAGTACATAAAAGACATGTTAATTCCTTATCAGTCTCAACGTCACCTTCGCTCCTCTCGGAATATGCTCCTAACCGTCCCACGGTCTCGCTTGAGGCGTAGTGGAGACCGCGCTTTTTCTGTGGCGGCTCCTGCCCTTTGGAATGAGTTGCCACTATCCCTAAAAATCTCATCAGGCATGGATATTTTTATAAAGGAATTGAAGACTTATTTATTTAATCAAGCCTTTGGCGTTTGATTAGGATTGAGAACTGTGAGTGATTTTCTGTTCCATTTTCTTGTGTCTTGTTTTTAATGTAACTTAATGTTGGTATATATTGTAGAGTTAGTGATCATACTTATGGACAGCACTTTGGTCCATTCTAATGGTTTTGAAAGTGCTTTATAAATAAAAGTTGAGTTGAGTTGAGTTGAGTTATTTTTGTAAGCTCTCCTGTTCAAGACGAGACGGCAGAAAGCATATTTGTTTTCTTTATTTTATATTTCTTTATTTTATATCATGATCGCGCTGGCACCTATATGTCCCAAAAAAGCGTGCTTTATCTTGCACTTTCCACACAAAATATTCAATATAGCGCACATGTATCTGGGTTTAACGTTAAAACATCTTTACATGCTTGAACTGTTTTATATCTTTAGATTTTATTTTAGACAATTTGTGATGATTTGAGAAGGCTAAACTGATTAAACATAGGCTATGTAAACTCTCTCTCTGTGCTGGCCGCTTTAAAAAATAACTTATAGGCCTGTTTAACGATCAAAAACTGCTCCAAACATACAAAACTGAACTATTTTGATAGCTGAAACAGTAGTATAAGCTGTTTTGGGAGAATTGGGAAAAAAGACGGGATGAACATCCTCAAGTGAGTTGTGGGGCAAACCGAAAGTTAATGCCGAATGTCCAGCACTCTTCTCTTCTTCACTGCTCCGACTTCTCGTTTGTACCCTGTGTGTTTTTCCCTATGTAAAAACTAAAATAAGGTGTAAAACTTAAAGTTATTATTATTTTTTTTTAATTGTGTTTGGCATGGTGGGTCGCGTGTGATTTCATGACGTGCCGCGGGTTGAGATCCACTGGTCTAGAGCTACAGGATTAGCCGGACGCCCAAATAGATTGACTAAAGTCATAATAGGAACAAGAAATACTTCCACTACTACTTCGTTTGTGATGGTAGTTTATTTTTTAGATATTAAGACCCAATCTTTTCAGTTTACTGATGACCTGACTTTGTCCTTTGAATGCATTGCTCTCGGAGATAGATAACAGTTATATTATCATACGTTACTGCATCACTAACAGTTTCTCTCAAATGATGACATATTTCTTCATCCGCCCGGATAAGGAGAAGCGCTTTAATTTCACTGTCGCCTCAGTTGGATGACATTTATTTTATTTTCTTAAACAGTGCGTGAATGAGTCACATTGTTATGATTGGCCCGGAGTAGACGTCTTACGTCACAGCGCTCTGAACTCGTACGTGCTCATACCAGTAATTTTCCTTCACACACAGCATAATTCCGGCAATTTACTGGTAATGTTACAACTTCTCATACCGGTAAATTGCCAGAACGAATTTACCGGTATTTTTGAAAAGATCCTGTTCACACATGATCTCTTTACGGCAATTTACTGGTAATTTTCCGGAAAAGTCTGTATGTGTGAAAGGGATTATAGTCAGGTGCAACTTATTTATCAAAATTAACATGAACTAAGAGAAATGAACCAAGAGAAAACATTACCGTCTGCAGCCGCGAGAGGGCACTCTATTCTGCTCGGTGCTGCTGTAGTCTACCCTGAAGACATAGAGCGCCCTCTCGCGGCTGTAGACGGTATTGTTTTCTCTTGGTTCTTGGTTCTAAAGCCCTACTTGAATAAATGCGACTTATAGTCCAGTGCGACTTATATATGTTTTTTTCCTCCTCATGACGTATTTTTGGACTGATGTGACTTATACTCAGGTGCGACTTATAGTCCGAAAAATACGGTGTATTACAGGTATATACAGGTGCTGGTCATATAATTAGAATATCATCAAAAGTTGATTTATTTCACTGATTCCATTCAAAAAGTAAAACTTGTGTATTATATTCATTCATTACACACAAACTGATATATTTCAAATGTTTATTTTTTTTATTTTTTCGGAGAAATAAACACATTTTCCGCACATTTGTTTAGTAAAGTAAAAAAAAAAGACTTGCTTAAAGAGTTCATTAAAATGTGCGCACTGAATTCATTCAGTCTTGTTGATGATCACTAAACGTTTGTCATTACATCCTTCTGCTTGCATGATAAATATCTTTTTTGAAATTAATAATTATTTTAGTTTAACATGGCATACTTGTTCAGTGAAAACTATGGAGAAAAAAAAAAGATAGTCATAACGGTCTTATCAAGTAACTGTACGACATTCCACCTGGTTTTATCCGAATGCAGATACGAATAATTTTGTGATTGTTACAGATACAAATACTGGCTGTTACATAAAAATGTAAATATGTAATGTCATAATGATAAAGTTTTGTCAATTTACATGTTTAATTGTTGCAGTAGGCTATGTATTAATAAGTGTTTATTGATAAGAACTATTTCATGTATTTTCATTTACAGTAGCATGAACCACGAGTAGTCGAGTAACTCAAGTATTTTTTAAATAAGAAATCGACTAGCAGAAATCAGTCGAGTCGTACCCCTATTAGTCAGGGATTTCCAAGGTATAAAAGTGTAATTCAATGAAAAGAAAATGACAGCCTACACCAGATCTTGTTGACAATGCAAAAATGCCTTTTTCAAAGTGCTCTTTTGCAGACAATAGAGAAAAACTGAGAAAGGAAGAACTAAATCTAAACTGAATTCGCTAACAAAGGCCAGCAAAGTTTTTATGCGCCATTTCAAAGATTGCAACCACGAGTGCTATGAGTGGCTAACAGATAACACTAAGCACAAGTTATTTTGTTGGCCATGATTACTTTTAAATCCGAGAAAAGGAACATGGAATGAGTGCTTCATTATCTGATGAGTGTTGTATTTACAGTTGTTTACTGAAGGCCCTGAAGGTTCAACTCCAACTCTGCCATCATCATTGAAGAGTCTAGGAACAAACCAAGCAATCTGACACAGAGACAACAATATTTACTCTGCAGTTCTAGGTTTATTAAGCTAGAGCAGAGGTGAAATGCATAAAAGACAAAATAATATATAAAAATCTATATTAATCTCACTGTAATCTTGGAATTAATCTAGAGTAATGACTAAAAGTAAATCTTTTAGAACGGTTTTCTCAAACCAGGTGGTGCATTAGAGCAGGGGCTCATCTCCTGTTTCCAAAATGCATCACAAAGTGCTTGAGAAGGCTGTAAACTAATTCCACATTGCACAAGGTGAAAACAACCTAACGCCTGTTTCACACATACTCCATCTGCAGTGTGTATGCGTTTCATATTTTTTTACGCACGCATGTTAACGGATTCCAGTGTTCACGCGGTTGCGGTCCGTCAGTGTGTTCCAGGAGCGTTGCGTCTGCAGCAGTGCAGCGATCGTTCACGTACCGAGTAGCGGACTGCAAACGTGAGTATGAGCGCTTCTTGAAAACTACAAACCGGTATCCCCTCTTCCATTCATTGCAAAGACACTTGAGCGAGCTGTGTTCAACCAGTTTTCTATGTTCCTTGTACAGAACAACCTCCTGGACAGCAACCAATCTGGCTTCAAAAGTGGCCACTCAACTGAGACTGCTCTGCTCTCGGTTACTGAAGCCCTGCGACTAGCAAGAGCAGCTTCAAAATCCTCGGTACTCATCTTACTGGACCTTTCTGCTGCTTTTGACACTGTTAATCACCAGATTCTCCTGTCCACCCTCAGAAAGATGGGCATCTCTGGAACAGCACTCCTGTGGGTTAAGTCCTACCTCTCAGACAGATCCTTCAGTGTGTCTTGGAGGGGTGATGTTTCAAAGTCACACCACCTTGCTACTGGGGTTCCTCAAGGCCCAGTACTTGGACCACTTCTCTTCTTAATCTACATGACATCATTAGGATCTGTCATTCAGAAGCATGGCTTTTCTTATCACTGCTACGCTGATGACACCCAACTCTACCTCTCATTCCAACCAGATGACCCGACGGTAGCTGCTCGCATTTCAGCCTGTCTGAGTGACATCTCTAGCTGGATGAATGACCATCACTTTCAGCTTAACCTTACGAAGACAGAACTCCTGGTGATTCCAGCTAACCCATTGCTTCATCACAACTTCTCTATACAGCTGGGCTCATCAACCATTACTCCTTCGAGGACAGCTAGAAACCTAGGAGTTGTGATGGATCATCAGTTAAGCTTCGCAGACCACATTGCTACAACTACCCGGTCCTGCAGGTTTGCCTTATACAACATTAGGAAGATTAGACCCTTCCTGTCAGAGCAAGCAACCAAACTTCTTGTCCAAGCTCTTGTTCTCTCCAGACTGGACTATTGTAATGCTCTCCTGGCGGGCCTTCTTGCATGTACTGTCAAGCCTCTGCAATTGATCCATAATGCAGCAGCGAGGGTTGTCTTCAATGAGCCAAAAAAAGCTCACGTTACTCCTCTCCTCATCAGGTTACACTGGCTACCAGTAGCTGCTCGCATCAAATTCAAGGTACTGATGCTAGCCTACAAGACGACCACTGGCACGGCACCAACTTACCTAAACTCATTGGTTAAATCTTATGTGCCCTCCAGAAGTTTGCGCTCTGCAAGTGATCGACTCCTTGTGGTACCATCCCAAAGAAGTTCAAAATCACTCTCACGGACCTTTTCCTGGACTGTGCCCAGCTGGTGGAATGACCTCCCAATCTCAATTCGTACAGCTGAGTCTTTACTCATTTTCAAGAAACAGCTAAAGACTCATCTTTTTCGCCTGCACTTAACCAACTAACACTAGCACTTTTCCTTTTCTTGTCTTTTAATTAAAACAAAAAACCCTACCTGTGCGTTCTATACTAGACTAACTGAGACTTGTCATGCCACTTGTATACTGTTGTTGTTCTCTTGTTGACCTGACTGCTTCTATTGTTCTCATTTGTAAGTCGCTTTGGATAAAAGCGTCTGCTAAATGATTAAATGTAAATGTAAATGAGTCCGTGCTGCTCCTGCACCACATACGTAATGCACACGGACTGCATACGCACGGCAGACGGAGTATGTGTGAAACAGGCATGCGTCTTGTCGAGGTTTCCATTGGGAAGCTTCTTAAAAAAAAAAAGAAAAATCCCTGAAGCAAACCCGACGGCTTCAGCTGCATCCATGTTAGCACGTCGTGTTTGATGTGGTAATTTCACAGTAGGCATACACACAGGTTTAAAGACTCATTCTCGCCCCCTACAGATTCGGCTAGGTATACATCCGCGCTAAAATATCAAGGTGAAAGTCATCATAGCTCGCCTAGTATAGACCCAGCTCTCAACCCAACTTTGAGAATAGATTAACGGCAATATTTTTTTTATCGCCCGATAGAGTCTCCCGTTAATGCAGCATGTTAACGCAGCACGTTAACGCCGATAACGGCCCACCACTAATAACAATTATAATAACATACATAATATACAAATTCTACTACTAATAATATAATCTTAAGATAACAGAATCTATATTTTTAGTTTTAGATTGAGTGTGACTTAGGTTTTGATGTCAAGGACTTCTTGAAATTGGTGAAATATATTCTGAAAAATACAAATTAATGTATTTCATCAGCTTCTTCAGTTCACCTGTATTTCTAAGTCAGTATTTCCCTTCAGAAATGTTGAAATCTTGGAGCTTCACATCTGTTCTGTAGAGTTTATTTTTGTCCTCCTGAAATCACAGAACCATTTGTATTAATATCTGTTCACCATGAAAGATCAAAACGCATTTGAACTTGTTTTCAGACGATTACACTCTCCATGCAAGTGAAGTCATCGATTCAGTAAATCAGCCTTTTCCAATACAACACTGACAAACATTAACAGAGCTATCAAAATCTCTCATATACACACATAAAGATTTGATTAAAAGCCCAGAGTTTCATAAATGAACTCAATCTATAGAGTTAGCCTAACGTTACCTGAAAACTGCTAAGATGCTAACTGACTTTTTTCGAGGACACTAAACCATTTCTATAAAATAAATTTAATTGAAACATGTCAATAACAAGTAAGAAACGTGTCAGGAACGTTTGTATATAATAGTTGTGTGATTTTAGCGACTAAACTTACCTAAAAACAGTGTAAACCGCAGCGAGAGACGGAGATTACTGCTTGCCAGTAACGGTTTTTGTGTTGACGCCCGGTTTCCATGGCAACTCTGCTCCCCACTCGCGCAGAACTCAACGCACACACAGCATTTACACAAACAAACATCTAGAGTTAGAGTTAAAACATTACATTTATAATTTACAGTCTCATTCAATAATCACTCAATAATGAATGGAAAACTAATTTTGTAGTTCAGAAAGCAACAAAAACATTCTTTTCTTTCTGGCAGTCTGTAAAAGAGTGACAAACACGGCAAAAAAGCAGTCAGGACTACTGTTTAATAATCCGCTTTTACATTTTTTTTCCCTCCGAGAAACTGCTGGAAATACATTAAGGCTTCAACATTAATTTAAAAAATTGTTACAGAGACTGTTAGCTAAACAAGTTAATGTTAAGTTAGTTGTTAATGAGCCACAGTCTCTTTACCTGTGCTGTAGCACACTGTATACCTTACTAGTACCTTTTAAGTGTCAAAGAATTAACAAAACAATTTTTTTTTTATTTTGCTGAAGTGAAATCGTAACGTTACCTGAAAGCCACAGATGTCACAGGATGAGTCTCTTCTCTCTCTGGGTTGCTAATAACTGGGAACGCGCAAACAGAAAATCGCAGCATCGGCCTGCGGTCGTGAACCGACTCAGAGCCGACAGTTGATGAGCTGGAAAACAGCGGTAATGAGGCCGACTTTTCGATATTGGGCCGACGTCGGCCAGACATACATGTGCTGTCTGGGAAGCTTAAAAATATATTTGTCCCATACACAAATTTCTGCCTAACAATTGAGAATAATTTTTCAGAAAAATTTGTATTTTAAATATTTTTCACAAAACAAGTCATATATCACAAGAAAGCTCTCATTCTCAGGATTTAGACTCATTTTATTGTGTGACAATCACAGATCGAATGATATTCAATAGAATCACGATGTGAAATTTATCACCTCAGTGCAAATTATTATTCATACTCGTTGCACAGCTTCAGTCAATCGCAAACAGCCACAAATATATATATTCTCTATATTATCTTTTAGATTAGAATCTCTTCTTTCAAACAAGACCATTTTACATTTCTGCATGCTTCCATCAGTGAGATATAAACCCACTGTGCAAAGTTACGTCCAGTGGACGTCTTTTTATATCTTTGCAGACGTTGAAAAGACGTCCACAGATAGAATAAAAGTTTTTATGAAGTCTTTTTTTGATGTCTTCTGTACGTCTGATTTAGACTTTCAAAGAACCTCCTTACAAGGTTAAAAACTAGTTCAAAAGTGGTCAGCGGAAATATTTCAAACATCATTTAAGGTTCATTTAGGCATAATTTATACTGTTTCGGGACCAAATCAACACTCTCAGGATGCATTAGATTTAGACTCATGTTATTTCAATGTAATTTCCAGACACTGTGTTTGTCCTAAAATCAAGAAAATAAAATAATCTTCATGAAATAATGAAATAACTGACGATTGAGCATGTGGTAAAATCAACTGCAAATCAAAGACATTAAATCTCTGAAGATCTCAGCAGAGGAAGATCAAACATCTCCACAAACATGGAATCATTAGATTGACTTTATTTCTGTCAGACATCTAGAGAAGCTCTTATTGATAATTAACAGAGGTTTAAATGTTGATATTTGATTCATTTGAAGTCACTATTGTGGTGATCAGTGTTTGGTTTAGTTGGGATCTTGTTCTACATACTTCTTGTGTTAGCTTGTCTCTGGCTGTTATAACTGTGTGTTTGTGAAACACTGTTGTTGTAGCAAAGAAAGACAAATTTAAGAGAGCACAGGTGTTATCAGCTTTTTGTTGGTGATGATAAAGTCATCACATTACAAGTATCTGAGGTCATGAAATAAGTGTTGTTTTGTTTGTATATATCTTCTAAACCTTTTGACTCTACAGTACAGGCACCAAGAGCAAAATACTTATTTTGTAAGGATGGCTGAAGCGAAACAGTCGTTCCGAAGCTTTGCGAGATCCCGAAGCGCAGATGTGTCGAAACACTGATCCGAAGCGTGATTCGAAACACCCATGTCACGTGACTATGACCAAACGAAGCCTCGAAGTGTTTCACTAATTGTTTCATCAGGTGTGGTCCGCCGAATCAGCGTTTGATTGGAACGGTCGGGAAAAGACCACACAATCGCACATCTGTATAAAAGTGAAATAAACGCATTTTGACCTCGTGGGTTTTTGTGAGAGGAGTTTGACTTTGAGATAGCGGATTTTTGGTGATATAGTGACATAGTGCGATTTGATTAGTTATAGGCAATTTAGACTTACATTTAAATTTACACAACACATTGACTGAGAGGCTAGAGACAGACAGAGTATACATATAGTGACACATTAATAGATACATAGATATAAATATATATAGACAGCTAGATTAATAGATAGATACATATATAGATAGATTACAGATACATTTATAAATACATATATTATAGATAGATACATATATAGATAGATTATAGATACATATATAAATACATATATTATAGATAGATACATATATAGATACATAGATTATAGATACATATCTAGATACATAGATCGATTCATATATAGATAGATAGATTTGGATAGATAGATAAAATGGAAGCTCCCCAGAAGAGATGCCGTACATCTGTGGTGTGGGAGCATTTCCATTTAGAAACCCCAAATAAAGTGAGATGTGTGTATTGTGATCGGCAGCTAGCCTACTGCAACAATACATCATCCATGATGCGCCATTTGAGGAGCACTCATCCTGCCATTTTGCAGGGTGCAGAGGATGGCATTCCCCCTGTACCTAGGCCTGCTACTGACACTGCTGGGCCATCTAAGCAAGGTATGCATTGTTTGGGATATAATTATAATTGAAATATAATTACAACCTTTTGGGACACTGTTTATAAAGTTTATAAGTTATATAAAGCACTGATTATAAACACTGGAAGGTTTCCAAATAATGAACCAGTAGGCTATACTTTTAATAGATGTGCACTAATTGAAGCTGTATTTTTCCAATGTATTTGTCTGAAAGTATGTTTTGTCTTCTCTTTTAAAAGTCAGAGGGAATTGGATGAGGCTCTTAGGATCTGCAGCCCTTCACCATCGTGGACGATGAGGGATTCAGGGCATTTGTGAACAAGCTTGATCCAAGCTATGTCCTCCCATCCCGGAAGGTGCTTAAAATAATGGTCAGCGAAAAGTACAACAAAGCCAAGGAGAAGACAATGGAGGACCTACAAAAGGCCGAATTTGTTAGCCTTACAGCTGACATGTGGTCCTCCATTAATATGGATGGATATCTTGGTGTGACTTGCCATTACATAACACCAGAGGCAAAAATGGCAACTGTTGTACTGGGTGTAAGGAGGTTTTACCAAACCCACACAGCCCAGCATCTCATGGAGGCTAAAGCCTTGCTAATGGCTGAGTGGGGAATAACCTCCAAAGTTCAGTGCATGGTGACTGAAAATGCATCTAACATGATCCTAAGTGCCCAGCTACTCCACCTTCGCCATGTCCCATGTTTTGCTCATACTTTAAATTTGATTGTGAAAAAGGCACTAGATCAAACCCCAGTCATCAATGAAATACGCCAGAAGGCCAGAAAGATAGTGGGGTTGTTCAGATCCAGCTGCAAAGCAAAGGACAAGCTTGTGGAGATGCAGAGCTTGATGGGAAGACCAACTCTGAAACTGATACAGGAGGTTGACAAGAGATTGAACAGCACATTTGACATGCTACAGCGCTTGTATGACCAACGTGAACCAGTGGCTGCTGCACTTTCCAACTTAAACAATGATACTGCTCCCCTGACAAGTATTGATTATGACATTATTCAACAATCATTGTCAATACTGCAACCATTCAAACTCGCAACAACAGAGATGTCAGAGGAAAAGAGAGTGTCTGCTTCAAAGCGTATACCACTGTACAGGATGTTGCAGCACAAGCTTGCACAGAAAAAAGGAAATGCAACGCAGGAATCAACTGTTCAATTAGGTAGGCCACAATGACCATACTACCCATGTGATTGGCCATAACTGTCATATTATTGTCATTATTATAAATATGTGTTTCTCCTGTTTTGGCTCATAGGCTCACATCTGCAAGAAGGTCTGCACTCCAGATGTGGAGGTTATGAGAGTTTTAGAGCCTTGGCACTGGCTACACTGCTGGACCCAAGGTTCAAAAATGTGGCATTTGGAAATGCTGCCAAAGCCCAGGAAGCTGAAAAGCATATCACACTGGAGTGTGCTTCACTGATGCGTTCAAACACAAATCCTGGTGAGCAGTTTCAGTCTGTGTTATGTTATGTAATCTGAATCATGTAATATAATATATCCTTCATATATGCCGTCAGTTTAGGATTTGTTACTAATTGCTGTTTTCATTTTTATTCAGACCCAGAAATGTCAACATCACACCCATCATCATCATCATCACCATCAACATCAACACCAGTAGAAACACAGGACAGTTTATGGGAACTTTTTGATACTCGCATCCATCAAACCAAGATGATACACAATGCTACAGCTGATGCCACAGTGGAAGTGAAAAAATACATCAACGATGCGTATTTGCCCAGAACTCATGATCCACTAACTTACTGGAAAGAGAGAGCAGTAATCTTTCCTCATTTGTATGTCCTTGCAAAAAAATATCTTTGTATGCCAGCAACAAGTGTCCCTTGTGAGAGGATTTTTTCAAAGGCTGGAGAAATTATCTGTAAAAAAAGAAGTAGGCTAAGTCCTTCCACAGCAGATAAATTAATATTTTTGAATAAAAATCTCTAAAAAAGTGAGACATTGTGGCTTGATTTCTTTTATTAATATTCATTTTTCATGACCAAAATAACATTATGCACATTGAGAAGCCTATAGGTTACAAGCTTCACATATTAGAACATTATAATAATAAAAAAACAACAGATTTTTTTAATGGCTCGTCAAGGTTGTTTCAGATCAACACCTGCAAGTGACCACTAGGTGTCACCGTTGAGAAGGGTGTCGGATTGATTCGAAGCCTCGAAACAATATGGCACATTTGGTTCAACGGTTTCATTGGTTCACGAGGCCTCGATTTTGCCATCACTATTATTTTGTAGTTGGACAAAATGCATGCATTTGAAATATTTTGAGCAAAAGCGTCATGTAGTCACGCACAGACATCAAGATTTAGCATATGCATCACAACAATGGTGACAATCAAAACGGCTTCATCGCACAAACTCATCCTAATTTTCCAGACTTTTTAGTTTTATTTGTCACCATTGATGTGATGCATATCCACAATCTTGATGTGTGTGTGAGTACATGATGTGTTTTTAAAAAATAAGTACATTCTTTTTTCTACAATGTGTCTGTCCATGAAAACAAATACATAGTTGCAACAAAACATGAATAACTTATTGTGCTATAGTTTAATCAACATTAAAAGCAGGATGATAACCCTTGATCATAATGCTCTCTGCCACAATAAGAGTGTTTTATAACACAGTTATAACAGCCAGAGACAAGCTCACACAAGAAGTATGAGCACCAAGATCCCAACTAAACCAAACACTGTCCACCACAATGGTGACTTCAAATGATGTTGATGTAAATGATGTAAATTGATCCTCCTCTGCTGAGATCTTCAGAGATTTAATGTCTTTGATTTGCAGATGATTTTACCACATGCTCAATCATCAGTTATTTCATTATTTCATGAAGATTATTTTCTTTTCTTGATTTTAGGACAAACATAGTGTCTGGAAATTACATTGAAGTAACATCTAAATCTAATGCATCCTGAGAGTGTTGATTTGGTCCAGAAACAGTATAAATTATGTCTAAATGGACCTTAAATGATGTTGAAAATATTTCCGCTGACCACTTTTGAACTAGTTTTTAACCTTGTAAGGAGGTTCTGTGAACGTCTAAATTGGACGTACAGAAGACGTCAAAAAAAGACCTCATAAAAACTTTCATTCTGGCTCCTCAGTGGACATCTTTTCAACGTCTGCAAAGACATAAAAAGACGTCCACTGGACGTAACTTTGCACAGTGGGAAGAGTTTTGTCCTGGTGTGCACTTGGAGTAAAAGACGCGTTCCTGTCAAATTCGCACTCTATATATAAAATGCTTTCCCTGCATGATAAGATCTATGTTCTATCAATCGGAGCTCGTTTGTGAAGCACCATTAGTCCATTCAGATCTCAGTCTGAGCCATGTGCCAGTGAGAGCTGCTGAATTTGACACCTACAGTGGGGGGATGGAGCGGACAGTCAGTGACCACTTCCACCTGAGCGGATCTCGCAGTAGATAATGGGAAGGGCATTCAGCACATCTACACACAGACAGTTACTCATGAGAATGCAGGTTATTACCAGGTTTTTTTTATAACTCATCCGTTTAAATTATATTAAGACTTAAAGTTCTGCATAATTAAGGGCATGGCCACTTGAGTGACAGGTGGATTGCCGCTGCTGACACAGCCGTCGTGCTAGGTGGGTGTGGCTTCAGCAACTAGCTCCCGCCTTTTTGCCCATTTTTGATTATCCGGGAGAGTCGCGCGGTGACGCGCTGCCAAGATGGCGACGGCCCGCTCTGCACACTTTAGGCTTCAAAAACACACTTCAGGAGTCTACGGGTGACGTCACGGACACTACATGATTTTATACAGTCTATGGTTATTACTCATGTTCAGGGCTGTCTGTGGGTTAAAACATTGATTAATGTCCTTTTGTTTAACATGAATAATCTTAGATCACATGATGACACGTCATTTGATGGACTAGGGTGAGAATTTTAATTAATAACATCCATAACTTGAAAAGGCTTATCAGTGGGTCATTGATAAGTAATTCAAACAATAATTGTGAAATCTTACTTACATAAGGAGGACCATATGCACCTTAATGTTAATATGATAATTTACTTTCTCTAACTCTTATCAAAACACACTAGACTAGCAAAATTAATGTTCACTACACACGGCACCCTCAAAAATGACACTGACAGAAATAGGCAACAACTCACGAAAAATGCACAAGATATGTCTGTGTGTCAGATATATTTGGCATGCCATTTTTCTCTGAGATGAGTGACTAGGATAATCAGCGCTTCCATGTCATCTCGCTCTCCGTAATAATACCACTAATTTAAAGCCCTGTTTACTGTGCAGTACAAAGTGTTTTCTGCTCAAAAAACAGGTTCTTGTGTAATTTGGTGTTATTTGGTTTGAAACTGGTGGTAAATAAAACAGTTAAAAAGTAAAGTGAACACTCCTTTTACAATTATAGTGTTGTTTCCCTTGATTAAACAATAATACACTGTAATATTTCACTGTATTACACTCTTGATTATCATTTTGGTTTGTTAGTGGAGTAGAAAAATGTTTGAACTATCACATCCCTACAAAAATATGCTTAGTTTGTGCAATCATTTAATTTTTTGAGTCAAATCATACTCCTATAGTAGTCCATGAACATTGCACTGTCACTTTAGTTGAGTGTAAGCATTGCTGCAAAAATAAACTGTAAATATAGTGCTGAAACAGTCGCTGCTCTGCTGCTAACACTTCCAAAGTGTGAACACAACTATTTATAATGTGAGTACTGAGAAAATTATCTTATGATGTGAAATAAACCAAATGCCTAAGCAACTAATGGATGAAGTGATACTAGCCGAGAACAAGCACTATCTGAACTTACAGTGAGAGCAGCAGAAGACACAGCAGCAGACATGCCGAAGAAGAGGACGCTCTCCGAACCTGGGAGAGGAGGGGGGGCAGAGAGAGAGAGACAGAGAGAGAGAGAGAGAGAGAGAGAGAGAGAGAGAGACAGAGAGAGAGACAGAGGGGGGGGGGGGCAGAGAGAGAGAGAGAGAGAGACAGAGAGAGAGAGAGAGAGAGAGAGAGAGAGACAGAGAGAGAGAGAGAGAGACAGAGAGAGAGAGGGAGAGAGAGAGAGAGACATGGAGAGAAACAGAGGGGGGGGGGCAGAGAGAGAGAGACAGAGAGAGAGAGAGAGAGAGAGACAGAGAGAGAGACAGAGGGGGGGCAGAGAGAGAGAGAGAGAGAGACAGAGAGAGAGACACAGAGGGGGGGCAGAGAGAGAGAGAGAGAGAGAGAGAGTCATCAGCTCAGTATGAAGCAGTGTAAGTCCACAGCAGTCACTGGTAGATGGCTGTGATGCTGATACCTGGCCGCTGCAGTCGTGTGCAGGACTGTAGATCTGCTGTGCAGCTGTACATCTCCCCTGTTGAGTTTCCTTCTAATGGAGCTCCAACAATGATCCTGAGAAACACACCCGCACAACCAATCAGACATTCAAGACCATCAGAAAACACCTAGCAACCACACAGAACACCCTAGCAACCAGTTTGTGTTTGACTCACTGCTTCCTGTTTCCAAACTCAGTCTGATAAACGCTGTAACCAAAGAAATCTTCCGGCGTGCCGTTAAATCTCAGTGGATGTTCAGTGTCGATGTTGAAGGCCTCTGAAAGAGACGCTGGAGAAGCAAGAGAAAGACTGTTGAGACATCAGGAGACGCTTGTGAGACTTCAGCCTCAGTCTTTCTTAAAGTTCATCTTCTAATTATTTTGTTTTATTTAACAAACATGCATGTTTGTTTCAGCAAGGCCCTGGTATACTTCAGCCTGCTTTTGAGCCTTCTATTTCTACTGTTTGTTCTGCTTAGTTGAACCTGTTTGAACCCTTTATATATCTTCTAGAATTGTGTGTCAGTTAAAGCCACCTGGCTCCTCTATTGATGCTATTCCACCATATTTCTTCACACAAGTTTCTGACGGTCCCTATTTTGTGACCATGATAAATCTATGTTTGGAAAGTAGTATTGTACCTGATGTGTTAAAACATGCCACAGTTTATTCCTTACTTAAGAGGCCAAACGGAGATCCTTCTGTTTTAGCCAACTATAGACCCATTTCAAATTTATCTTTTATTTCAAAGCTCTTAGAAAAAGTAGTTCTGCAACAACTGCAAAGCTTTCTGGATGAAAATAAGATCTTGTAAGTTTATCAATCAGGTTTTAGAAAGCACCACTCGACTGAGACTGAACTTCTTAAGGTTTTAAATGATATTTTATTAACTGGTGACTCTGGGGATCATGATGTGCTAGTGCTCCTAGACTTGAATGCTGCTTTTGATACTGTGGACCATCCCTAAAGTAACCCTAGGCAATAAAACCTTATCTGTGAAGCCTTGGGTAAAAAAATCTTGGTGTTATCTTTGATGATGGTCTAGAATTTGACAAACAGATAAATTCAGTGGTTAAATCCTGTTTCAACTACTAGGGAAAGTTAAACTTATTCTATCTAGTAGACATTTTTAAGAAATCATTTATGCTTTTATTATTAACCACCACCCTTTGGATAAAAGTAATACAACCAAATATAATATAATATAATATAATATAATATAATATAATATAATATAATATAATATAATATAATATAATATAATATAATATAATATAATATAATATAATATAATATAATATAATATAATATAATATGTGTATATTGAGAATACACTGGTGATCAGTATGACACCAATGAAAAATGAGTTGTAGCCTTTAAAAAGGCTTTTTATGAAGACAATTTGATTCCGATAACCTAACAATTGAATGACAGCAGGGATCATAAAGCGACTCTAGTACGGCAACTGCACCATTGATGGGTTGTGATGCTGGCAGTGTCTTATATACCCCCAGATGACAGTAACATGGTTTCAAAAGATTGCATTGCGTAGTTATTGGACAACTCAAAAACAAAGATTTGAGATTGGTTGGAGGCAACCAAGTGACCTTAAACGGGGTGTGTTCAACAAAAGTTGGTAAGAATTATTTTTTATTCGTGTTTTTACTACATTATGCCATGTTAAGCATTTTCTTATTATGGTTTTATCGAGCGCAGTGTTATATCAGTCAGGCCACGGAGGCATAGTCTGTCAACAGCTGATGCGGTCAGCTGTCAAATCGCTCCAATCACTACCATTCTCCTATTAGACACTGGACATATATACGTGGCACTACTGCTCGGCAAGTATGCTCAACGGCTCGCAACCCTCACTCTTGTATGTTCAATTAATTTGGGAGCAAGAACCCCCATAAGGAACCATACTGCCAAAGATAAATTGTGTTCATTAAACTCAAGTAACTTGCCAAAGTGGTCCTGTCTGAAATATGGGAGGAAAAGGCTTAACGTGTTATTAAATGTGTTGCTTTCATATTCCGGACTCATCTGATTTTTTGTAGATAGTACACTTTATTAGTATGATGTTTAGTGAGTTTGGTCTTTTAATACTGTCTTGGTACATTAAGCCACGTTAAGCGTTTTTCAGTGTTTTAGAATTTCCTATAAAAGCTAAAAAAACTGAAATCTGTTCATCATATAATCTCTGATCAGATCACTGAAGCAGTGAGATGTGGACTCAAGAACAGCTGCAATCTGATCAGTCCAATTCACTATCGAATCTTTCAGTGTGATGTTCAACAGGATCATTGAAAAAATCTGTTTGTTCACCGATCGGACATGGCTACCACTTCTCTGTGTGGGTGTCGTTTCTTAAAGTTCCACATAATGAGGAACTATAAGTTTTTATGAAACGAAGTGGAGTAAAAGTATGATATTATGCTTAGAAATGTAGTTAATTTTAAAGTAAAAAAAAAAGAAAATCTAGATATGATGAATTACAGATGCTTGAAAATATTTTACTTAAGTACAGTAACAAAGTAAAAATGTGTTACTGTCCACCACCATAAATTAACACATCAGCTTTCTATTGTTTTAAATAAAGTTTATTTTAATGACTAATGCAAAAAAAAAAAACAACCCAAAACATTATTTACTCTTATAAATAAATCTCTTACCCCACATGAAGAGAATCAAGCCAAGTATCTCCATCCTGCTGCTGCTTGTCTGTGTGTCAAACATCTTCCTGTTCATTCCTTCATGACAAACTCATTTCCTTTTTAACACGATGTTTCTCACCCTCGCAGAGCGTGCCTGTGTTTCTCAGCAATCAAACAGAAGCAGTGGCCATGCATCATGATGTTTGCAATTAAGTGATACATTTTTTGCAAAAAAAAAAAACATACTCATCTTTGCACCAACAAATGTGCAACACTTTGTTTTAATGGTACACTTCATTAGTAAAGAAGTCTCACAATTTATTTCCAAAATATGATGCATGATTGAATACTGCTCTGGAGCAGAGTGTGAATTTAGTAAGTGTTAAGGGCAACTGATATGAACTATCATCACTTATGAAAATGATCTGTAGAACTTGGCACTTGCCACAATTTGTTGCCAAATAATATAGAGATTGATCTAAGTGCAAGCTTAGTCTTATTTAAAAAAAGAAACAGAGCAGAATTGTAAGACCTTCACTTTAGACAAGGGGCAGGGCAACAGTGGTTGTGCCCATAGTATTTGCCTTACGTTTCATTAGGGGAAAGAGACAAACACCTGTGCTGCATTTCTAATGGAATCAATAAAGGTATGAGGTCTTCTGTTGTTTGGGAAGGATTTGGTATGAGAGTGCTGCTGAGCTTCTTGCCAAGGACGTGGGTTGGATGTTTCTGAGTGACACGTGTGAAGTGATTGAGAGGGATAGTTTGTAGCTTTGGGTTTCTCTAACTAAAGTTCGGACGTTTTCCCGAACTCTGTACACCATGTCCGGTAGTGGGTAAGAAGGCCAGTAGCCCATTATCTGCCTTTATGGTTTATTAAATTGTGTTTAGGCCTATATATGAAGTGTCTTATTGCCTAGGAGTCCTGGTTTAATGTGATTGATTAATTGTTACTGGTCCCCTGTCGTTTGTATGTGTTTGTAATTGTGTGCATGTATAGAGGTTATTAGGGCAGGTTATTATCTTTCATGTGACATTTTTCATATTGTTTTATATTGACGACAGCAAAGTAGTTGGCCAGAGGGGTTCTGGCACGTAACTGATTGGCCTCTTGGTGTGTATTGAAGTGTGTGATTTAACTGATGCACATATGGATTTTGATACCTTTGGTGTTTGCTGTGTAATTATTTTTATTAAGGTTTTTGTCCAGTCAGGACCCTGTTGGTCTCTCCCTTTACTCCACTGACTTTTATTGGAGTGTTACAGAATGGCAAAAACCACAGCAAGCCGAACAACCAACTTAAACTGACCTGGAGGGTATTCCCTGAAAGCAGGTCCGATCAGCCTTTAGTGGGCGTAACAGATAGTGCACAACATTTTTATAATATTACAATATGTAATATAGGGAAGTAGTGGTCTAACGGTTAGAGATTTTGACTCTGAATCCAAAGGTTGCTGGTTCGAGTTTTTGGTACGCGTGTTTGTGTGTCTGTGTGTGTGTTTGTACTTTGGATGGTTAAATGCAGAGCACGAATTCTGAGTATGGATCACATTGTCACATGGCTGTATGTCACGTCACTTTCAAGTAATAAATAATTTAATATTATTCTAATATGATTATTTATTTTATTGGTATAAAAATTAACTGTATAAATTATAAAATACTATGACAAGATAATGTTTTATATATTTATTACATTTTATATTATATCACACATGAATCAGGGTTCTTTGTCAAAACAAAAAACATATCTGATGTGACCATCTAAAATTACCATCAAACACACAATATCATTCATATTCTCAAGGATTAAACATTAAACCGGGGGGGACACAACCATGAATTAGGTGGCGATATGCACTAACCATGTTATTAACCACTGAACAAAATGAGAAGATAGAAACAGCATGGGCTCTTTTTCTTAGCTTCCGTTTAGCTGATGGTAAGTTAGGGATGTATTTCATGCTTTCTGGAATACATCCCTGATAGCAAAACTAAGGATATAAATACACAAGGTCACAGATCAGAGGGTCACTGCAGTCACCCGGATCCGGTACGTATCCAGACCAGATGCTGGATCAGCACCTAGAAAGGACCTCTACATCCCTGAAAGACAGCGGAGACCAGGACAACTAGAGCCCCAGATACAGATCCCCTGTAAAGACCTTGTCTCAGAGGAGCACCAGGACAAGACCACAGGAAACAGATGATTCTTCTGCACAATCTGACTTTGCTGCAGCCTGGAATTGAACTACTGGTTTCGTCTGGTCAGAGGAGAACTGGCCCCCCAACTGAGCCTGGTTTCTCCCAAGGTTTTTTTCTCCATTCTGTCACCGATGGAGTTTCGGTTCCTTGCCGCTGTCGCCTCTGGCTTGCTTAGTTGGGGACACTTCATCTACAGCGATATCGTTGACTTGATTGCAAATAAATGGACAGACACTATTTAACTGAACAGAGATGACATAACTGAATCCAATGATGAACTGCCTTTAACTATCATCTTTGCATTATTGACACTGTTTTCCTAATGAATGTTGTTCAGTTGCTTTGACGCAATGTATTTTGTTTAAAGCGCTATATAAAAAAATAAAGGTGACAAGGGCATAATTAACTAAACACAGGACAGATGTGACTAAATCAGCAATTAAGACAACAAACACAGTATGGTTGACCATATCAAATTAATACTACTAATAATAATAATTCATTACATTTATATAGCGCTTTTCTAGGCACTCAAAGCTCTTTACATAGTCAGGGGGTATCTCCTCATCCACCACCAGTGTGCAGCATCCACCTGGATGATGCGACGGCAGCCATAGTTCGCCAGAACACCCACCACACACCAGCTTACTGGTGGAGAGGAGACAGAGTGATGAAGCCGATCAGCAGATATGGGGATTGTTAGGAGGCCATGGTGGTCAGAGACCAATGGGCGAATTTAGCCAGGATGCCGAGGTCACACCTCTACTCTTTTCGAAAGACATCCTGGGATTTTTACTGACCACAGAGAGTCAAGACCTCGGTTTAACGTCTCATCCGAAGGACTGTATTTATTGACCTTAAAATTCCTTTTTAAGGTCAATAAATATAGCTCCATCCAACTTTACCCTGGTCTAGGGACTTTTTTTAAATTTTCAATTAAATTTAATTTAATTTAATTTAAAAATTAAATGTATGCATTTAGCAGATGCTTTTATCCAAAGTGACTTACAGTGCATTCAGGCTATAAATTTTTACCTATCATTAATTAATTAATTAAACAGCAGTTTCCTATTTCTGTTGCATAACCTGGTCTAAACCCAAACTGGTGAGGATGGAGTAGCTGTCTGGCTTCTAAATGGTCAAGTCAAGTCAAGTCATCTTTATTTATGCGCTTTAAACAAAATACATTGCGTCAAAGCAATTGAACAACATTCATTAGGAAAACAGTGTGTCAATAATGCAGAATGATAGTTAAAGGCAGTTCATTATTGATTGCAAATGATTGCACAGACACTATTTAAACTGAACAGAGATGAAATCACTGAATTCAAATCAATGAAATCGCTGTAGATGATGTGACCCCAACTAAGCAAGCTGTAACGATCGTGTATCCAGAGAGACACAGGGAGAGCGAGAGATCCAAATGCAGATGTATTTATTCATCAAGGATAATCCAAATCGTAGTCAGAACAAGCAAAGGTCAATATCAAAACAAACAAACAAAAGGGAAGGAACAGGAAAGGGAACTCGGGAAACGAGAGGACTCGGAGGATGAGCAGACTGGGATGAATCTCGGGGGACGAGAACGCTGGATACACAAAGGGTAAGGACTCCATACAAACAACAGGGAAAGACTGGTATTTATAAGGAGGCTAATGACAATAAAGTGTCTGCACCTGGTGCAATTAACAGGAGTGCAATTACTGTGAAGACAGGACCAGACTAGAGGAATTGTAGTGCCTACGGTGAAGTGCCTAAGGGGGAGTGAGCCCACTAGTGGACACCCAGGGAAACAGAGGCTAGACAGCGTGACACAAGCTAACTAAATGGTCACTCAGTTGCACTACTACAACTTTTTCAATTATTGTAGATAAAGCTGGTAAAATCGATATAGGGCGATAGTTACTCATTGAGTCTCGGCTACCACTTTTGAACATAAAATAATTATGCCTTGTTTCCATGCACTGGGAAATGTACTGGTTCTTAAGGTTCTTAGATTAACAAGATGGGTCAATGGTTTGGCAAGGACATCCTTATACTTTTTAAGAAAATAACTATTCATCCTAAAAATGCCATTTGACTTGGAATTTGGAAGTTTATTAATTATTTCTGCAACCCACATAGCAACATTGTGTCGGCCCAGATCTGGCCCACATCTGGCATCCGTGGAAAGATGATCTGGCCCACATGCAGCGTGGAATGATGGCCCATGGGCGAACCGCTCCTGTTTGCCAGATTTGAGCCACAAGCAGGCCATAGCAATGCCACATGTCAGCCAAGAGTAAAGAAATTAACCAGAAATGGACCTTATCTGAGCCACAAAATCTGTGTATATTAAATATGAAGTAATTTCAGCCTTAATAAGCCTGTTAACAAGCAGAATCACTGAAGGAAAGAAGAGAACAGAAAAAGAGATGAGCAGAAACACAAGAACTACAACTGACTTCAGCCACAACCTTAGATGAAATCAACTGAAGAATAAAAGAAGACATTAAATCTCTCAAGATCTCAGCAGAGGAGGATTAAACAACTCCACAAACAGCTTTACCAGCTTCACTTATTACTTACCAGACTGACTTTATTTCTGTTAGACATCTACAAAAGATTTTATTGAGAATTAACAGAGGTTTAACTCTAATGTGTTTCACCATAACAGTGATTAGTGTTTTCATTAGTTGGGCTCTTAACTCTTATTCTATGTTTTGTTTTGTTTTTTGGCCGCTGTGATAGTGTGTATGTTAAACACATCTGCAGCTTCAAAGAAAGCTAGAGTGACATGATATCAAGTGATGGCTGTTATCTGTTGATGGTTTTATAATCATCATGAAGTACACTGGTTCACTGTTGTTTTTTAAATTTAACAATTATGTTGTTCCAATGATACATTCATATTACAAATCCTGTGTTTATGCAGCATGAGATCCAGCAGTATTATAACAATCAGTTAAAATCTTTTAGTAAACATGAGCTCCAAAAACTTAAGCTGTGCTGACACACACAGATATAAACAATCAGCACGTGAATCTCAATAATGGTGACAATCAAAAATATTTAGATAAACTGATCAATTCCGAACTTCACTGAAAATCTACTAAGTCACAACAAAAACAACAGCAAAAACTATAAGCAAATATATAGAATTAAACAAAATAATAGGACACTTCAGCTGCATAATTTATTCATGTTGCAATGCATGCTGGGAGTTTTGCACTATGCTAGTACCCAGCATGCATTGCAGCAAGGTACATCTGATTGTCACCTTTGTTGAGATTCATGTGCTGACTGTTGATGTCTGTGTGTGTCATCATAGATTGACTTTTTCATGCTTGTTAAAAGCTTTTAAATGATTGTTGTAATATTGCTGGATTTCATGCTGCAGAAACACATGGTTTGTGATGTGAATATATTAATGAAACAATTGTTAGATAAAAAAAAATAGCAAATCAACCTGTTCAACGAGGATTTTAAAATCATCAACAATCATCACCTAACCTCAATTCACTTTAGCTTTCTTTGATGCCGCAAATGTGTTTAACAAACACACTGTCACAGCAGCCGAAAAAGACAAAACATAGAATAAGAGTTAAGAGCCCAACTAATGGAAACACTAATCACTGTTATGGTGACACACATTAGAGTTAGAGTGCATAAAGTCAGTCTGGTTAGTAATAAGTGAAGCTGGTAAAGCTGTTTGTGGAGTTGTTTAATCCTCTTCTGGTGTTTATATATATATTTAATATACACAGATTTTTTGGCTCAGATAAGGTCAATTTCTGGTTAATTTCTTTACTCTTGGCTGACATGTGGCATTGCTATGGCCTGCTTGTGGCTCAAATCTGGCAAGCAGGAGCGGTCCGCCCAAGGGCCATCATTCCACGCTGCATGTGGGCCAGATCATCTTTCCACGGGTGCCAGATGTGGGCCGGATCTGGGCTGACACAATGTTGCTATGTGGGAATTCGACACCTCTTTAATATAAAAGGAATCTGTTGGGGTTACTCTCAATGAATGGTTGAGAGGATTGATAAGATGGAATTCTTTTGTTAATTCTTCAACAGATTGTACAAAATATGAATTTAATTAATCAGCCATAATGGCACGATCTGTTATACTATTACCATTAGTGTTAAGTTCTGTAATCTTTTTTGTGTTTATTTGGTTTATTAGTCAGATTATTTAAATGCCTCCAAAGTGAATTATTGTTGCCTTTAGCACTATCAATTAGATGAGTGTAATATGTCACTTTTGCTTTCCGCAGCTCAAATACGACTTTATTCCTTAAACTTTTTAAAACTGTTTTCAGAGCTAAATCTCGCTTTTTCATAAGTTTTTGTATTTCATTATTTATCCAGGGCATCTTTCTTCAAATCCTTGAAATTATCTGCTTTAAATTCAGAGTCACTTTAATAAATAACATGCAACTAACACCATACAGTAGATTGGGTGAAACCAGACCACATATGCGATGATGTCGCAATCATAAGCAAGCAACATCAAACCACATGTTCTCTTGCTGTTTTTGCCATAATAAAGATTACAGATGTATATCTCCAACCAAAAGTATTATAACCATTATTACTTTAGTACTTTACTCTATCTTGACGTGATATTGACCTGATAGCGCTGTTTCTGTCATTCTTGCACAGACTTTTAAATGCCCAGATAAATTGAAGAATGGCGTGTCCATGTCCAAAATAATAAAGTTTAGTGTATTCACAATCATTTGGACCAACCAGATTGCCTTTATTATGTACAGAAAAGTTGTAGGTCCAAGCACTCAATAACATTAAAGAAAACTGTAATATACAAAGGCAGAGGTGGTTAATCCAGGGGACAAACAATAAAAGTCCTGCCATATTTTTGTTCCACCCATAAAGTCAGCAGCTGATTTCACAAGAGGAGGAGGAAAAGTCATTAATTTCAAGTCACAAACTAGTCTTGAGTCAAATCCCAAGTCCTCAAAGAGTTAAAGTTAATGAGATAATTAAGTAACTGAAAGTAAATGATGATTGTGCATTATTGATTAACACCTGGATTGGCCCCTGGATTACCCACCTCTGTACAAAGGGCATGAGTGGAAACCAACCACCCACTCCTGCCTTCAGCAGCCATCTTGCCTTCCAAGTCTAGTAGTGAACTCAACTGCCTTACACTATACAGGGATTATTGAATGAGTGAACGAGTGAGCGATTTCAGTCACAGCACTGGTCTTTGAAGTCTGTGTCCTTCAAAGTGTGCACACACTGTGAAAAGTGATTCTCTATATTTATTCAATAAATTTGTTTAAAAAAATTTACAAGCAATATTATTAATTAAATTGAACACATTTTAATTAAGTAGAATTAACCATTCAAAATGAGTAGAATAACATGAAAAAATTAAGTAAAATGTACACAAAAATATTGATTTCATTGGATAAAAAACAAACAAACAAAAAAAACACTATGCTAAAGAATACTATGTTATGCATGGCAGGCCAGTAGTTGGCGATCATGAAACACCCTTCGAAAACATTATATTATATACATCACATGACGTCAACCTTTTTACAAATTCACATTTTTGTTGCTTACATAAATATGATAAAGGCAGCATGTTCAAAAGGTTGAAAGGCCCCCAAAACAGAATTTTTGAAGACACCTTAAGTTCACGAACAGAATCACTGAAGGAAAAAAATAAATAATTTACTTACCATTGTAGTGGTCAGTGTTTGCTTTAGTTGGACTCTTGACCCTTAAGATTTAAATCAGATCTTTTTTGGTTGCTAGTTGTGATACAGCAGCTAGACAGGCCAAAAAGGAAATGAGATCAGGTGGTGTTATTTGTTTTTGCGTCATCATTTGATCTGGGTTTCTGAGTTGGGTGTGTCTTATCAATGACAGGTTTCCTGTGGTTGTACAATATAAGTTTAGGTGTTTTCAGCATAACAATAGAAATTCTTAGAAGCACCTCTGATCAAAACCTTGTTAAAAAAAAAAATTTAGGCACACAGACATCAAGAATCAGCCCTAAAACCTCAACAATGGTGACCATCAAAAAGAATGTTGCACTGCATTCTGGGTGCCACCAATCAAAACTCATTTATTGCTCCCATCATGCTTTGCGGCATGAATAACTTATGAGCAACAATTCTATAGTAGCTTGTTTTGTGATTCTTACAGTTCGTCTGAATATGCTGTTTGTCACCATTCTTGAGATTCATAGGCCGGTTCTTGATGTAACTGTGTGTCAAAAGAAATTTCCCCTCTCAATCATAAATCTTAAACTCTAGATTACACTGAAAATTCAGGGTCTTTTATTGTTGAATCACAGGGCTGCTATAATGAATGTTAATTTAACTCAGAGATCAGGCTCTGAACGAGTTCAGATATTCAGGTAAAACAAAGATTATGTAAAAGCATAACCAACACCACCTGATTATCTTTTTTCTTAGCTTGTTTAGCTGTTACAACTTAGTTACAACAGCAATGCAAAATGTAATATTAAAACATCAAGGGTCAAGAGCACAACTAAAGCAATCACTGACCACTATAATGGTAACCAATAATTTACCCTTTGATTCTGTTTGTGAACTTTAGGTGTCTTCAATAACTCTGTTTTGGGGGCCTTAAGACGCAGCCTTTTGAACATGCTGCCTTTATCATATTTATGTAAGCAACAAAAATTTGAATTTGTAAAAAGGCTGATGTCATGTGCATGTATATAATGTTTTCGAAGGGTGTTTCATGATCGCCAACTACTGGCCTGGCATGGATAACATAGTATTCTTTAGTATAGTGTTTTTTTGTTTTTTTGTCCAATGAAATCAATATTTTTGTGTACATTTTACTTAATTTTTTTCATGTATTCTACTCATTTTGAATGATTATTTCTACTTAATTAAAATGTGTTAAATTTAATTAATAATATTGCTTGTAAATTTTTGACACAATTTTATTGAATAAATATAGAGAATCACTTTTTTCAGTGCAGTAGTGCCAGTGTATGCGCTCATTGGCACCCCTGGTGGTGCTCTAGATTACTGCCTAGCAGTGATGCATGGGTTGATCCAAAATGAGCGGGTGCCTGCAGTCACCCACGGTTAAGAGTCATCCAAAAATAATTTTTAATGATATTCGGGTTGCGGTCGGTCGGGTCGTTTGAAATAAAAATGCCAATTAAACCTTTGTCATTTATATAATACTAAACACATTTTTGAAATACATAGGCCTACACCTTATTGGCTGAATAACTGGCATGAAGATGATGCACGAGCTCAGTCTGCAGAGATGGAGGCGGCAAGAGAAAAGGTGAAGACTGGGGAGCAACGGCGCTGTTTTTGGTAAAACATGATTTTGACGACTTCATTAAGTTTTGTTTTATAGAAAACTCCTTTTAAAAGATTTTCGTTTTGAATAAATTGTATCTTAATTTTGATCAATGTTTTATCAATAAGTTGCCTTTATTTAATAAATAAGAAGCAAATATATAGCAGACTGTGTAATGAAGGAGGGCACTGAAACTCAGCTTGTGCCTCACAGATTTGAGAAATATAGGCTATATATTACAGAAAGCTTGAAATGTCTACTTTTAAACGAAAATATTCAAACCAAAATAAATGGGCTAATCTCTGATGATGTAATCCATATGAAATGTGCATTTTTCTCTGGCATTCATGGCGAGTCTGCATCGTCAACTTCATCTTTGCAGCAACACAGAAAACACCAGTTTATTACTAAACAATTAAATGTCTCCTTGCATATTTTGGAACCAGCAGGCCATTCTGGGTTGATAGAGACCCCACGGAATGAGCGAGCGGATTGGGATATTCAGAAATGTGCTCTCCGCTCACGAGCTCTGATCGGAACAAACCTGAGACTCGCTGTCTGCTGACCTTGCAGAAACATACAAATAGACTTTGCCAGACTAGACTATTTTAGAACAAATTATGAGCTTACTGACGATTTTTTATAATTCTTGACAAAATTATAATATATTAAGTTTTGTTGTTGTTGTTTGTTTTTGTTTTTTGCCTAGTTTTGACTATGTTCCTATGGCCCAATGACGCTACGATGAGCATTTAAAGCTTTTTAAAAATGCGGATCATGAAGCGGGTCGGGTACAATATTTTTTTGTGGTCCGAGTTGCAGACGGGTTAGTTGGAAACGTCGGCCGGGTGCGAATTATTAATACATTGACCCGCGCATCACTGCTGCCTAGCTTGCCTATGCATAGAAACTTCCTGAATACAATACACACCTCAACTTTTATGATTACAGCACATAGGAACAATGCTGTTTGAATCTCTTCCAGTGTTTAACTTTTTTTTCCAGCCAGTGAGCGATAAAGACCATTGACAGCCAATCAGCATCCGTCTGCATGAGCATTTAAAGGGACAGACAATAAAACTGCAGCACACTTACAATAAACAACGATATGTTCTAATGGAGTGGATGATAAAAAACCCTAATCAGGTAAAGAGGCCATACTCAATTTAAGGAACTCTCATTCAAAAATGCTTTATGGAGTTTTTGTGTACTGAAAGTTTCTTTTTTTTTTCAATAAATTTGTGCATTGTTTCATATTCTCTTTTTTTAAAGATGTTTGTTGTCTGTTGATTTTTCATTTGTGTAGTGATAGTGCCATAAAACATCAGCCTAACAATAAACCATAACTCACTCAGTTATAATAATAAAACAATAACTCATCTCATTCAGTAAACTGATTTATTTATACTGTTTGATTATTCATTTCTTTACCAATATTTGGTGTGAAGGTTAGATAAAAAATAAAATAAAAAATAACATACTTATAGTTAAAATCAATAAAAACAATAATACAATACTTTTTCTTATAGACAAAGGTCCATATAAGTGAATATCAGAATAAAACGGAGTTATTATAAACATGCTGCATATGATTGAGCTAAACATACTGACGTTAAATCATATCTTTATTCAACTAGACCATTACAAGACCATTTTCAGCTCCATCAAAGCAAACATCTTTACTTTTGTTGTTGTGTAATAAAGTGATATTTTATTGTTCTGTCTTTGGAGGATCAGGGCTGGAGCTTGTCTCCTTCACTCCATTCTCTTTCTCTGTGCTGTCATTCTCACCGACTCCGTTTTCTTTAGCATTCACGTTCATCAGAGGAGAGTCTTCAGCCGCAGTTACATTTTCATCCTCTTGAACGAACTCTTCAGGGCGATTTCGTTTAAAAAACCCACACTACACACACACACACACACAAAACAAAACAAACAAACACACACACAGATTGGATTAAGAATTTGAGAGGTGAATGATGAGATCAACTGAATGGTGACTTGATTGGACCTTACCTTCACCAGAAGGATCAATATGATAATGAGGAGGATAAACCCTCCCACTACTCCAGTGGCAACAATCAGCTTTCGACTGGGAGGAATGACAAACTCCACCTTCACCGCAGTCTGAGGAAAATCATCACAACCACTGGCACTAGTAAGGTTTTATACTTTACATAAACACACATAAAATACACTGAGCATATACATAAAATGTATAGAAGTAGTGATCAGAGGTGGGTAATCCAGGAATCAAAGAGTAAAAGTCCTGCCATATTTTTGCTCCACCCATAAAGTCAGCAGCAGATTTCACCAGAGGAGGAAACAATTCATTCCTTCCAAGTCACAAACAAGTCTTGAGTCAAATCCCAAGTCCTCAAAGAGTTAAAGTTAATGAGATAATTAAGTGACTAATTAAATGAAGATTGTGCATTAGCGATGAACACCTGCCATTAACAACCAACATCACTGAAGAAAAGAGAAACACAAGAACTACAACTGACTTTAAGCACAGCCTTGGATGAAATCAACTGGAAGAAAAAAAACTGTGCCACCATATTTGTGGTGAGTATTTGCTTCAGTAGATCCCTTCAGCCTTTAAGCAGTTTTAAATCAATTTGCTTCTATGCAGTTGCATTATTGTTTTACAGCAAACATTTGTGTGATGCTGATTCAAGTCTTGATCTAATAGGTAGCTTATGCTTTTGATAACTGTGTGATCTTAGTTAAAATTTCTTGATTATAATTTTAAAATAAAGAATTTCAAGTTCACTGCTTTGTGTGTGCACTTTGAATGCACTCTCTGAAAATATTAGAACAATGTTTTTTTTGGTCTATGCTGTAGTTTCACTGGGATTATTCAAAACCTAAACATGTGAAAAAATGTTTTTTTTTAGATGTAACTAAATCAAAACATTGTGAATACATGTTCTTCATATATCGCAGTACTCTTTTCTCCATAACACCACATGCAGGGCTACAGAGAAAGATCTAACACAACAAGTCAAGGGTCAAGAACACAACTAAACCAAACACTGATCTCCATGATGGTGAAATCATTTTAACCAACAAAACATCAACATCTGATCCTCTGTAATTCTCAATAACAGCAGATGCTAATCACTAATCTAATGCACAATCATCATTTAATTAGTCACTTAATTATCTCATTAATTTTAACTCTTTGAGGACTTGGGATTTGACTCAAGATTGACTTCTTGGGATTTTTTCTTCCTCTGGTGAAATCCGCTGCTGTGTTCATGGGTGGAACAAAAATATGGCAGGACTTTTACTCTTTGGCCCCTGGATTACCCACCTCTGGTAGTGATAGAAATATATTATTTAAAATAAGTAGAAAGAAAATAAAAACTAATTTTCACTTATCAAAACACTTCTATTTGTACAGAGATATAACGGTTCAGATGTACACTTAAGATGATGATCATCTTTTAAATAGGGTGACCATATGTGCCATTTTCCCAGGACGCGTCCTTGCCAGGATTTCTATTTTGCCGAAAATATCCCGGTTTTGGATGTGTGCACTGTGCAGAATGATCATTGTATGACATTTATAAGAGCTATAGAGAGCAGAGCAGACTTTGGTGTCATACAATGATCAGTGCGCAGCAATGCTTCAGGTTGAACGAACGAACATACACACCTAACATGTAGGCTACATGTATTTGCATTGCTTTGATTGTTCTCTGTAGATCTCACCTTCTCACATGCCACGATTGGTCGATTATGTACAATACCTGCATGTTATTGGTCAAACTACTTTGGATGTTTTAGGCAATATAGAAATCCTGGCAAGAATGCGTCCTGGGAAAATTGCTCATATGGTCACCCTACTTTTAAATAAACCAAATGAATTAATTACTGAAGAAATAAGAAAGCGGGTACCTGGGATCTGTGGAGATTGTATTGCTGAAAGAAGAAGCAATATTTTCTAGTTAAAAAGTGATAGAACAGTGTTCCTCTCTAACTGTCAGACGAGCTCATGAGCTGCAGGTCTGTGCTGTGAGTTCAGACTGACACTGATAATCACACACACAGCTGCTCATCTGTACAGGGCAGCACAAGCACAACATCAATTATAACTGCCAAAATCAGCTTTCCCAATGCCAAATATTTCATTATGTTCTAGTAGAAGCTTCATCAGTGTATGATTCATTTTAAAGGCTCTGAAACTGTGAAAATGACTGCAGGTTATGACAGTGACCTGCTGATCTCAGACCTGTCTGGCGCTAATGTAACATAAAAGAACAGCTAATTATTGGTTCATGTCTGATGTGGATTCACCTCCAGTCCGGTAGATTTCTGCTTGTAGCGGCTTGTGTTGTAGTGGAGCTCAGCACTGATGTTGAACACAGAATCCGTCCTGAACTCGTAGAAGGAAGATTTCTACAGCAGAAGAATCAGTTTGGGATCAACGTAAGCTTTTAAACTTAATAACTCTTAAACACCCTGCTTTTGTCAGATGCATGACAGCATGTGTGTGTGTCTGTGGACGCATGTGTCATGTGTGATTGTGCAGTTCTGTAGTTCAGATGTGTGTTCTTCACTCACGCTCTCGTATTCCTTCACGTTCTGGAGTTCTGCGTCTGCTGTCAGGTTAAAGTGAACTGCTGAAAATTCCTTCAGATAAAACGGAGGACACTCAAACTTCCCGTAGTGACTATCCTGAAACAATAGAATCAAGGGGGCAGAAGTGGAGAATGAGATGTGTTTTAGACATGTTTACTGTGACTGCATGTGATCTGATATTAAAGGGATCATTTCTTCAGAAAATATATTCACCAAAAGAAGATATTTTAAAGGCATAGTTCACCCAAAATGAAAATTATTTTCTCAGCCTCAAGGCATCCTAGGGGTATATGACTTCCTTCTTTCAGGTGAATCCAGCCAGAGTTGTATAAAAATGTGTCTTTCATCTTCCAGACTGTTTAATGGCAGCTAGGGCTAAGATGCATTGAGGGTGAGTAATACATGGGCTTATTTTCATTCTTGGGTGAACTAACACTTTAAGAGATGTCCTCTTGTATGTTAGTCAGTGGTTTGGAACATCATGAGGATGAGATAAATTATGACAGAAAAATTAGTGTTAGGTGAATGATCATTTTAATAATAGTTGCAAAAGGGCTCTATGATCTCTTACCTGTGGATCTGTTTTGTTGCACTGCAGCAAGTTCTGGAGAGAAGAACAGAAGAGGTTTATTCAATAAATAGATGATGATTTGATGGTATAAGCTGATGAGCGAGTGATGCACCTCATGCATGCTGAAGCTGTGAGGTCTTAAAATCACATGTGTAGTCTGACAGAGCAGGGTGAGCGTGACCGCCACGTGCAGACCTTTAAATTCTGAATTCTCCACCTGAAAACACAGATACAGCAATATGATCCTTCTGAAGCACCTTGTGTCACATTTCTACTCCAGTCCTCAGATAGATCATTGTAATGAAATATGAAATAAATGCTGTATTTGAGGAAAACTTTAGATGTTTGTTTGACTCTCTGACCCTGAAGTTGATTTTGAGAGGTTTTGGACCTCTGTCCTCCAGAGAGAAGTTCAGATACGTCACAGAGTCTTCAGCCACTCTGAAAAACAGTAACAAATTGATTAGTAATAGTTTTATTATTGTTTTTTGTTTATTATATTATTGTCTTTGATCATACTGTGTCTGTAACTGCTGATGAAACCAATGCAGTGCTGTTTTTTTTTCATCAGTAAAGCCATTAAAATAGAAACTACAAGAGAGTTAGTTAGTTAGTAAAAGAATGAACATAGCTAGATATTTACACCAGGTATGTCCATGAGGATGTCTACACTGAACGTGTCAAACACACCACTCGCATCAGGTGTAGTCATGGTGTTAGGTTTTAGTTTCAATCATTCAGAGGTGAAGAGCAGATCAAGAAGGAAAGATGTTTTTAATAAATGTGACTCACAGACTGATCGCCAGATCAACGGAGAACTGCACCGGGACGCTCTTCCTGACCACCGTATCACTTATGTTACCATTGTTATCACTGTGAACAAACATACAGAATTTATTCACAGATGAACATGAACTGCAATAACCTTCACAACACGGATCAGAATTATTAGGGGTTCAACTGTGAAGCACCAAAACCCTATACTAACTGTAAGGATTATTATTATTATTATTCTGCTGTAAAACATTGTACAGACAAAACCATACGGCATAGAGACTTTAAACTTGGCCAGATGATAGTTCTAAATTTGAGGAGAGACCGGCAAAGACTCAACCAGTCGGCCAATAGGGGGCACTACAGTGATTGAAAATGGGAAAACACTCATAACTCCTAGATCTAGACATTTGTAGCAGACTCAAGATGAACATTTTTGAGGTTTTCACAAAACAGACTTTTGTAAACTATTCCTATGTTTTTGACCCAATCGGAACCAAACAAGGCAAAAAAGTTTTCTGGAGTCTTATTAGAAAAAGTTCTCGAAACAAAGTTGAAGCTCCATTGTCAGTTGGGAAAACACGCAAAATCACTCAAAGTGGGTGAGGCCCTTTTACTCACTGTAAAAAATTGTGGCGTTAAATAACAGTAATTTACTGGCAGCAGGGTTGCCAGTAAAGTACTGTTAATTTACAGCTTTCAACCATTAATTTACCACGCTTATTTTTTTTACAGTATTTTACCGTAAATTCTACCATGGAAATTAACTCCACTCCGACTGCTTCAACCTGTTTGAGTTTAAAAGCTAGCATTCCTACGATTTTAGTACTATGAACTTATTTCATCTGAGTCCACTGAGAAGGAATCTTTCTTTATATAAAAATGCAAACACTTAATGTGTAGTAGTAAAGTAAAATACTAAAATACTAGTTAGTAAAATACTAAAAACATGACTTTTACTCAAATCACTGCAGCTCATTGTCAGCTATAGCACACATGTATGTGCTGAAATACAGCAGCAGAAGATCAGAATTTGTGGCTCATCATTAACTGAAGCACAGGCTCTATTCTACAGCACAATGGTGAACAACAAAACTACATTAAACTTAACATCTCTCTTGTGTAAACACACATTAATACAGTCGAGTTCAGTATTTACTCTCTTTATCAGTGTATGACTTTGCATAATTTTTTTTTTCTATGGATGTTCAAAAATATTTTAGTTCAATTAACTTTTTTTTTAATTTGGTAAATCTGACATTTACATTTTAAAGTATATTACTGTTTTTCCTTGACTTAACGGCAACAAACTGTAGAAAAACAGCAGGGGTGCCAGTAAATAACTGTTTTTCTACAGTTTGTTTCCTGCAAATTAATTACAGTTTATTACTGTTAAATTATGTTTCATGCTGTTTTTTCTTCATCTTAAATATTTAATCCTTTAAGCTCCACAACAAAATCCTCAGTTTTAAATGAACACTTATAATGTGTGCACACAACAGAGTGTTTGAGTAACACTGAATCAGTGAAGTTAATGAGATAATTCTGTGATTAATTGATGATTGAGCATTAGTGATGAACACCTGCCTTAGATGAAATCAACTGAAATAAAAGAATTCATCAAATCTCTCAAGATCTGATTAAACAACTCCTAAAACAGCTTCACCAGCTTCACATTACTAACCAGACTGACTTTATTTCTGTCAGATGTCTACAGAAGATCTTACTGAGAGTTAAATAGGTTTAGGTGTTTTTTTCACTACCATGATGGAGATCAGTGTTTACTTTAGTTGGGCTCTTGAACGTGACTTATCAACAAATGAGGTTTTTTTTTCTTTGTTTTTACATGCTGTAACAGTGCATCTTTGGAACTTGTTATAGCAAAAAAAAGACATCAGAAGAAAAAAAATCTGGTATTGTGTTTATAGACTGACAAGAACGAACACTCTATTATTTTTATATTATTGTTTCTGATCCAATCCCTTGTCCCTTCTCTTATTGAATATTGATACTACAGCAAAAAATGAACGCTACTGAGCCATAAGTTAAGACTGTTAAGAAAATTTCATTCATAATAAAACCTTTGCTGAAATTTAGACAGACACATCAATTATCAGCGTATGAATCAAAACAATGGTGACAATCCACAAAATAAATAAACAGATCAGTTCTGAACATCACAAAACATGCAACTAAAACTTAAGAAAAAAGCTAAATTTTAAGCACATAAGAATTCAAGAAAATAAGTGGACAATTCAGTGGTATAATTTATTCATGCCGCAATGCATGCTGGGAGTCATGGATGAGTTTTATCCTGTGCTGGTACCCAACATGCATTGTTTCATGAACCTTTTGATTGTCACCATTGTTGAGATTCATATGCTGACTGTTGATGTCTCTCTATGAGTGTTGCAGACACTGCTGCCCAAGATATGTAAAACTAAAACTGTCATTAAATCCATATGTTATGGTTCTCACATTACTGTTCAGTCTTACAAAATTGAAGAAACAAAAAAAATTGTGTAGTTCACTCACATATTTCAAGACCAAATTAATATTTGATTACTACAGCAACACTTTAAGTCAGTCTAGTAGATCATGCCTGACAGATACAGCCATAATCACTTGACTATCAAAATTAATATTGTTGTAACAGATGTATCATAAAGATACAAATATAGCAATGAAACGAAATTTAAAGTACAAAAGTCAAGGGTCCGGAGCCCAACTAAAGCAAACACTGATCTCCACAGTGGTGACGTCAAACGAAACAGTAACATTATCATCTAAATCTCTGTAATTCTCAATAAGATCTTTTGATCTCTGATCTGATAGAAATAAAGTCAGTCTGGTTAGTAATGAGTGAGGTTGGTAAAGCTGTTTGTTGAGTTGTTCAAATCTTCAGTTGTTTTAATCTAAGGCGGTGGCTGAAGTCAGTTGTAGTTCTTGTGTGTGTCTTGTTTCTCTTGTCTTCAGTGATTCTGCTCGTTAACAGCAGCTGTTGATCAGTGTCTGAATTCACTCATTAGTTTTCATTCTCTCTGTCAGGTGGACTATATTAGTAAACTAATGTAGGGAATAGTGAATGAGGGTGTAGGGTGTGATTTGAAACACAGTCGCTGAGTGTCGACTTTGAACGTTGTTAATTTACGATATATAGCAGCAGACTACCTTCTCGAAAATGATGAATATTACCCAGAATGCACTGTTTTAATGAAAAACAGTATGTTACTATTGAAATTTGGCCGTTTTTTACAGTGATTTTTAACAGTGCTGAAATGGCATTATGGATTGATGTACCTTCACCAAACTTGGAACACATATGAATGATAGTTTGACAACTTGGTGGTGCTATAACAGGAAAAAAATTGAAAATGGCTGTAACTACACACCCAGTAGTCTGAATGACTTAACATTAGGCATGCAGATTTTTGATAGACATTCTTAAATAATGCACATATGAATTTGTGCATTCATTTGCTTGCCAAAGTGAACATAAGGCTATATCTCCTCAAAGCTTTATCATATTCAGACCAAACTTAAAATTTTTAATGAAAATCATGTCCTGAGGTTACCTGCACAAATTCTGCACAGTGCCACCCAGTGGTCAGGAGATAAGAAAAATGCCAAAATGGACCTAAGGCTATTTCTTTGGAATTCACTTTCATATTGACACTAAACTTGGTGTGTGTCATCACCCCTAGAGAACCACACCAGATTAATTTGGGAGTAACGCCACCAATTGGTCAAAAAGTGATAAATCATTAAAGAATGTTTTTGGCGATTTTATTTATTTTTTGTTTGACTTTTTGCATGAAATCATCTTGAAATGTCTATAATCACCCAAAGGTCTTAAAATGCTTGAACCCTGGTAATTGCTGTTTGCATTGATATTTGTTATAATCTTTGCTCAAACGAAAACAAATAAATCTGTCACCCTTTAAGCCTTATTCACCTGTACGCAGTGATCATCATCTCCATCCTGTCAGACCAGTCGTGTTCCCATTTCGTCACACGGAAAGTTGCCAGAAACTCAGTCTAGAGAACAATAGAGTCCACAGAATGTAGAAATAGTAGAAAGATGTTAGAAATGTCAAGGGAATAAATGTACTGACAGAATGAAAACCTTGAATCTGAAGAAGAATCTGACTTTGTGTCTTTGAATCTGTCATATGCAAACAGTCGAATATTGTCTGTGTTTTATTGTCACTATCTGAAGAACAAAATGATCCATGGCTTCACATGTGTATAACCTGTTTATCAATTGTCCAAATAAGCTTGTATTTGATACTTTGTATGTCTGTCTGTCTCTCTGTCTGTCTATTTGTCTGTCTGTATGTGTGTGTGCATGTGTCTATGTGTGTGATTCTGTCTTACTGTGGTGCCGCTGCGGTACACTGGTAGATTAATGCTGCAGGTTGTTCTGTTCGTAGCACCACTGTCCCGATCACCACAACTGCTTCGAGTCCGACTCTGTTCAAAACACATACATATTTATCACTGGGAAAATCATTTTCATAAGTATTTAATCTTGTATTTCTGTTAATATTTTAAATCGTAACATAGATATTTAGAGAAATTAATCTGTAAATCTGTTATATAACAGGGTATGGCAAAATTTAGAACTGAAGAATTGGCTCCCATTCCCATACATGGCAAGAGCCATGCCCCACTAGAAGTTGACAGAATGATATGGATGTGATGCATTCTGGGAAAATAGTTCTTCTACCCTGGTTCACAAAAGTAAATTTCTTAAATATGATGAAATACACTCACCTTAAGGAGTATTAGGAACACCATACTAATACTGTGTTTTCAGAACTGGCTTAATTCTACGTGGCATTGATTCAACAAGGTGCTGAAAGCATTCTTTAGAAATGTTGGCCCATATTGATAGGATAGCATCTTGCAGTTGATGGTGACTGTGGGGCCATTTTAGTCTAGTGAACTCATTGTCATGTTCAAGAAACCAATTTGAAATGATTAGAGCTTTGTGACATGGTGCATTATCCTGATGGAAGTAGCCATCAGAGGTCATAATGGGATGGACATGGTCAGAAACAATGCTCAGATAGGCCGTGGCATTTAAATGACGCCCAATTGGCACTAAGGGGCCAGAAATCATCCCCCACACCATTACACCACCACCAGCAGCCTGCACAGTGGTAACAAGGCATGATGGATCCATGTTCTCATTCTGTTTACGCCAAATTCTGACTCTACCATCTGAATGTCTCAACAGAAATCAGACCAGGCAACATTTTTCCAGTGATGGAAACAGATGAACAGAGATATTATTAAAGTAACAATGAAATCTGCTTAAATGTGTCGTCTAACGGAAGTTTAGTTAAAACAATATTAAGGAGATTTTTATTAAGTTTTTGACAGTCTTTAGTTTGATACGCAGACAACTGTACCTTAATAGCATCAAATTTAGCGAGCGAGAGGCCTTCTGGGTAATGCAGCACTATGCTGGTGTTGAAGGAGTCATCGCCTGGGTTTGCCAGCAAAATGAGGACCGTGAAATGAGCTTGATTCACCATCACTAACGTGTCGTTCCTGCAGAACACACCATCATTTCAACATTTCAACCAAAACCTGATAAAGAATGCCAATATTCCGAAGCATTTACAATCATGTTTCAGATTAAAATCATATATGATTTATTTATCAGATATTTCTCACATAAAACTGACGTTCAGCTTCAGATCGGCCACACAGCTGTTGTTTGAATCACAGTTCCTTTGAAACGGCACCTGATCACATACAAAAGAGACACTTTTAACGAGCTTTTGAATGTCATGGAAACTTTATACAATAAACCTGAAGAATCTTAGATACTTAAGAGTTGGTTTACACTGAATAGCAGAATAAAATCTGATATTTGTAGACTCACCTCGACATACTCCTCCGTCCTGCTGTGAATGTCAAGAACAGCCAGAGAGTTTCCAAGCGACATCTCAGTTTGTGAGAAATTCATTCGTATCTTCAGAGGAGATACTGTGTCTGCAACACAGTGCTGAAACAAACACAACATTCACCGTCAGACAGAATCTGCTGCGACTGGCTGAAGTTGTGATAGACCAGACATACCAGCATGAAGATGGGGAAGTTAAAACAGGAGGACCCAGAATCCAGCAGGATAAACTGCTGCAGAGTCCTGGACGACACATTGCTCTGATCAAAGAATCCTCGACTCATTCCTCGTACCACATCCACATTCAGATTCAGAGAAACATTCATCTTCTTCTCCAGAGATCCTGAGAGACATGAGGGGGTAAGACATATTCTTCATGTGACAGAGAGACTCTCTGAAACTTCAGTGATGTTACCTGTGCTGCTTGTTCTCTCGGTCATTGTGAAACATGACGTGAGATTAAATGCATTAAATGTGTTTACACCTGGACATTCAAAGTAGTTCAGACTGATTTCCTTTGGACTGAAACTGAGCTCTGTAGATACAGACATCACAGGCTGAGCCCTGAGAAGAGAGAAAAGAGTAAATAGCTCATGATACCAGACAGTCAGACAAATCCAGTGGATCACTGATGAGGTAAAGAGGTTTGTTTATTAAGTTAGCTTAAGAAAGCAAACCTACTGGAATTGCTATTTAAATTGATTATTATTTATATTATTATTATTAATAGGTTGTCTTGAGAAAAATCCCATAAGCCATGTCTACACAAGATGTGATGCAACATGACAAAATAGAGTTGAACCAATTATAATCAGTGATGCTGTCTACACTGTAGACATACCCCAGCAGGCACAGTACATCAATGTGACGTCAGGAAGACTCCAACTAATCCAACGTCAGTCAGATGTCATATTTTGGTTGAAAATGAAAGTCAGGTTGATGTCTAAACCCAACTAATAATAAATAATAAATTATTAATAAATAACCACTTTAGGTCAATTACGAGAGTCCTCAATCACTTTTCTTTATGATGATGAAAACTATACCACCTTATCTTTGTTTATGGCTCCTTTTATAATAAATGATGTGTGTTTTAGTAAACACTATTACAAGAACCACAAATGTACTAAGCCAAGAGTCAAACTACCCAACTAAAGCAAGCACTGACCACAATAATTTTCAAATAAAACATCAACATTTAAACCTCTGTTAATTCTCAAAAAGAACTTCAGTAGACGTCTGACAAAAATAAAGTCAAACTGTTTAGTAATAAGTGAAGCTGGTAATACGTGTACTGTCATGCATTTCACTGTTTTTTTATGGGGTTTTTTGTGGGGGGTGTTTATTCCAGCCAAAATTCAGCATCTGCCCAATGTTGGAGCTTGACGTCAAACAGTCGTTCGATTTAGACGTTAACCCGATTTTCATTTTCAACCAAAATCCAACGTCTAACCGATGTTGGAGCCTACATCTTGTGACTGCTTAGACTGACACAAAATTCAAATGATTTTCCACAGTCACTTCATTAAGTCAAGTGTAGACAGCGTATAGATGTTGTGGCGTGGTACGACTGGACAACTGTCACTCCCAGTGTAGACACAGTGATAGACATACATTGACGGAATGTTCAAATGAGACAAGACTATGCAACTCTCACAATGTAAACTCCCAGAATCCCTTGAGACTCATTCAGCCTTCCCTTCATTAACTGCGTCCTCTGAATGCTGCGTTCAAGGCCAGCACAACGAAGACTCTCCCAATCCGATGTCTCCTTAAAATGTGCCCTAAAATTGCATCCTTTGTTTCCTGGACAATGAAGGATATACCTAATGGATCCTTCGAGGCCTAGTCTATCCCAAATTCATTGTGTGCATGTTTTGAAAGAGCATTCCAGATTACACTTTTAAATGTAAGTATTGATGATCACTGTATCACTGATCACTTTCAAAAAAAGTCAGGTACAAATGTTACTGCCACTCATCAACAGCATCTGTCACAGTTGTTTTTTTCTAAGCCTTTTATAGTCATTTAAGCTTCCATTTAACCTAATATTTCTAATGTATCTAGCAATATGCTTATTCATGCTAGCCATGTGTTAAACATGTTTAAATGCTGGATATATTGTGGCCAACCCAGCTAGATTTTTTTGTCCTAAAATTGTTCTTAGAACATTCCCATGGATTGTTCTAACAATGTTTTTAGCGGGTAGTTTTATTTTTGTTCCCAGAACATAAATATGATTAATCAAATGATAGGATAACATTCTCTAAAAACATTATAAAAATGTTTATTAATAACATTATTATAAAATTATAATTAAGATTTAAGAAGATATTTATATTTAACATTAGATATGTGGTCTGGTAACCTGTTTTCACCCACGCTAATGTGTGGTGTTAGTTATGTATTTTTTATTAAAATGACTCAATGGGTCAACAGCCTGAGATGCAGCTGAATTTAAAGCAGATAATTTCAAGGATTAAAAAAATACATTTCTTTGTCACACAAAGATCAAGATTCAGTGTATGAATCTCAACAATGGTGACATGCTTCATGCTGCAATGTATTCTGGGTACATCACACAAAACTCATCTGTGGCACCCAGAATGCATTGCGACACGAAGAATGTCACCATTGTTGAGATTCATACACTAATTCTTGAGGTCTCTGTGTGTCTAAGCATTTTGAGCTCCAAAAGTGAATCATGATCAATGTAATTGAATAATGGTTGCTGCCATGATCTTTGTGGCTGTTCTGCACGCATGGTCTATTTCAGAGCCCACTCACGAAGACACTTTTTTTCACACTTAGAGCAGTATTCATCATCAACCACAATCCTATGGTTAGGAATCAAATTCTCTAACCACTTTGTTACGACTTTATATTATTCAAGTAGTCTAAATAAATAAAAGACCATGACATTGGTCAAATTACTTTTTTTATTATTGAAAGTTTGTGTCCAAAGCACAAGGACATACCAAGTCTTGTAAATTAACTTCTTTAATCAATGCATTTTAGATTGAGCTCAACACATGGTATATAATGCATATTAAATAAATCCAGTGTTAATTATACCTTAATACGTTAGCAGTCTTGTGGCATGAAGTAACATGTATTTAACATTTTTGTGTTTTTAAAGGAACTATTTAAAATGCATTATTTACCACGTGTTGAGTTCAGTGTAAAATGCATTGATTAAAGTAAATATACAAGACTTGTTATGTTCTTCTGCTTTGGACACAAACTTTCAATAAAAAAAAAAAAGTTATTTGACCTGTGTTATGGTCTTTTTTCTTATTTATTTAGACTATTTGAACAATATAAATTCGTGTTGTAGTGGTTAGAGAGTTTCACTCCTAACCCTAGTGTTGTGGGTTCAAAACTTGGGCCGGCAATACCACAACTGAGGTGTCCTTGATCAAGGCACTGAACCCCCAACTGCTCCCTGGGCGCTGCAGCTTAAATGATGAACACTGTGTGTGTGTGTGTGTGTGTGTGTGTGTGTGTGTGTGTGCGCGCGCGCGCGCGCGCGTGCGTGCGTGCGCGCTTTGGATAGGTTAAATGTAGAGCTTGAATTCTGAGTATAAGTCACCATACACTGTAAAAAGTGATTCTCTATATTTATTCAATAAAATTGTCAAAAATGTACAAACAATATTATTAATTAAATTTAACAAATTTGAATTAAGTAGAAATAATCCTTCAAAATGAGTAGAATAACATGAAAAAATTAAGTAAAATTTACACAAAAATATTGATTTCATTGGACAAAAAAACAAACAAACAAAAAAACACTATGCTAAAGAATACTATGTTATGCATGCCAGGCCAGTAGTTGGCGATCATGAAACACCCTTCGAAAACATTATATACATGCACATGACATCAGCCTTTTTACAAGTTCACATTTTTGTTGCTTACATAAATATGATAAAGGCAGCATGTTCAAAAGGTTGTAAGGCCCCCAAAACAGAATTATTGAAGACACCTAAAGTTCACGAACAGAATCACTGAAGGAAAAAAAAAAATAATTTGCTTACCATTGTAGTGGTCAGTGTTTGCTATAGTTGGACTCTTCACCCTTAAAAATTTAAACTGATTTTTTTTTATTGTTAGTTGTGATACAGCAGCTAGACAAGCCAAGAAGGAAATGAGATCAGGTGGTGTTATTTGTTTTTGCAGCATCATTGATCTGGGTTTCTGAGTTGGATGTTTCTTATCAATGACAGGTGTCCTGTGGTTGTACAATATAAGTTTTGGTGTTTCCAGCATTATCTGAGAAATTCTTAGAATCACCTCTGATCAAAACCATGTTTAAAAAATATATATTTTCATTTAGGCACACAGACATCAAGAATCAGCCTGAGAACCTCAACAATGGTGACCATCAAAAAGCATGTTGCACTGCATTCTGGGTGTCACCAATCAAAACTCATTTATGGCTCCCATCATGTTTTGCGGCATGAATAAATTATCAGCAGCAATTCTATAATAGCTTGTTTTGTATGGAAGCATATGGGTAGCATTATTCAATTTGGAATGTAATATGCAAAATGACAATGCAATATGTAAAATGACAATGCATTTCTGTATTTACATTTACATTTTCCAATACATTTGTGCAACGTTTGGCGCAAAATGAAAATTAAAATTAAATTACATTATTTTCATTTGCCATTTCATGCACCGGTTTTAATATGTAAAATGAATACTAATTTTAACGCTTTATAAGTTGCATTAAAATGAAAATGTATTACAGAAATGATTAGATATGTATAACATGTTCAAGCAAAAACTGTGGCAAAATGATCATTTAAATGCTATTCTTCTTAAATGCATTAACACTCACAGTCAAGACACTTACGATTGCACTTTCATTCAGTGTCCTGCAATGAATGTAGCAAAATTCAATGTGCACATTGAAAATGCATTCCGAGCCGATCACCGGTCCCCATCCCCGACCCCCCCCCCGCACCATGTCAATCACTGCGTGAACAAGGCGGGGCTTGCAGAAGGTCAAGAGACTCGCATCTCAAGAAGAGGATTCAAGTGAGAGAACATGGCGGAGCTGAAACGCTGCTTTCATCTGATTGGTCGAATCGCTCCAGCTTCAGCTCGGTCTTTTCATTCTTTCAGGCAGAATAAGAGTCAGTGCGAGTGAAGCACTGTAATGTCTGAAACCACCACTCACTGTTAATTAGCATAATATTTGAATCAGATGATGCTGGCCACATAATTCGTGCTGCTGCGACCTGCAAATTATTTTTAGGTTGTAGTATTGTATGAATATTGTCCCAGTGATAAAAACAGTGCAAATAGTTCTGTCTCTTTGGATAACAGTGAAGTGGAAATAAATATATTTAAATTTATGAAATAAAATAAAATAGGATTTCTTGGGAGGTAAGTCTGGCCAGTTATATTAAATTATTTCTAGGTTATAGTATTGTATTAATATTGTCCCACATAAAAACAGTGCAAATAGTTCTGTCTCCTTGGATAACAGTGAAGTGGAAATAAACATAGTTAAATTCATGAAATAAAATAAAATAGGATTTCTTGGGAAGGTAAGTCTGGCCAGTTATACAGCAACATGAGTCAGACGAGTCTGAAGATCTGAGCTGAATTTGGTGAAACATTAAAGTTGTAGTCTGTGTCAATAACTCTCATAATAAATAATAATAATAATAATGTTACCCGTATTTTTCGGTATAAGTTGCATCAGTCCAAAAATACGTCATGACGAGGAAAAAAACATATATAAGTCGCATTTATTCAGAACCAAGAGAAAACATTACCGCGAGAGGGCGCTCTATGTTTTCAGTGAGAGGCTACGGGAGCACTGAGCAGCATAGAGCTGATTTTACTATTTTTATTTAGAAATGTAACTATATTAATTTTTACAATTATTTATTAATGTCACACACACATACCTAGTGCCTTATGACTTAAAATATGAGAGTGGTAAATGTTATAGACATGGAACTGTTCAGTCTATTATTGATTTTTATTTCCACTTCACTTTTATCCAAAGAGAGATAACTATTTGCACTGTATTTATCACTGGGACAATATTCATACAATACTACAACCTAGAAATAATTTGCAGGTCGCAGCAGCACGAATTATGTGCCCAGCTACATCTGATTCAGATATTATGCTAATTAACAGTGAGTGTAGTTTCAGACATTACAGTGCTTCACTCGCACTGACTCTTATTCTGCCTGAAAGAATGAAAAGACCGAGCTGAAGCTGGAGCGATTCGACCAATCAGATGAAAGCAGCATTTCAGCTCCGCCCACAATTGCGAATGAAATATTAAAGACATAAACCGAAATGATCAAAACGTACACGGGCCAACTGTCTTGTCCATGTTCTCTCACTTGAATCCTCTTCTTGAGATTTGAGTCTCTGACCTTCTGCAAGCCCCGCATTATTCACGCAGTGATTGACATGGCGGGAGGGGGCGGACACGTGATCGGCTCGGAATGCATTTTCAATGTGCACATTGAATTTTGCTACATTCATTGCGGGACACTGAATGAAAATTCAATCGTAAGTGTCTTGACTGTGAGTGTTAATGCATTTAAGAAAAATAGCATTTAAATGATCATTTTGCCACAGTTTTTGCTTGAACATGTTATACATATCTTATCATTTCTGTAATACATTTTCATTTAAATTTTGCAACTTATAAAGCGTTAAAATTAGTATTCATTTTACATATTAAAACTGGTGTATGAAATGGCAAATGAAAATTATGTAATTTTATTTTCATTTTCATTTTGCACCAAACGTTGCACAAATGTATTGGAAAATGTAAATGTAAATACAGAAATGCATTGTCATTTTACATATTGCATTGTCATTTTGAATATTACATCCCAAATTGAATAATGCTACCCATATGCTTCCATAGTTTTGTGATACTAACAGTTTGTCTGAATATGCTGTTTGTCACCATTCTTGAGATTCATACGCTGGTTCTTGATGTCACTGTGTGTCAAAAGAGAGTTCCCCTCTCTCAATCAGAATTCTTAAACTCTAGATTACACTGAAAATTCAAGGTCTTTTATTGTTGAATCACAGAGCTGCTATAATGAATGTTAATTTAACTCAGAGATCAGGCTCTGAATGAGTTCAGATATTCAGGTAAAACAAAGATTATGTAATAGCATAACCAATATCACCTGATCATCTTTCTTCTTAACTTGTCTAGCTGTTACAAAGGGTGTTTTCGAAGGGTGTTTCATGATCGCCAACTACTGGCTTGGCATGCATAACATAATATTCTTTAGTATAGGGTTTTTTTGTTTTTTGTCCAATGAAATCAATATTTTTGTGTAAATTTTACTTAATTTTTTTCATGTTATTCTACTAATTTTTAATTATTATTTCTACTTAATTAAAATGTGTTAAATTTAATCAATAATATTGCTTGTACATTTTTGACACAATTTTATTGAATAAATATAGAGAATCACTTTTTACAGTGACTTGGCTGAATTTCACTTTTTTCACTTTAAAATTGTGTATGCTTATAGATAATAGGCCTTGAGTTCAGTAAACAAAAAAACATGCTATCAACATGTTAAAACATTAGCAATTTGCTAATTCATGGTATAAAAATAGCTAGAAATGTGTTAAATAAAAGTGAAAGTGACTAGAATCATGCTAGAAACCTCTATGTCCCGTCTGAAACATGTTTTTTCTCAGCTCATCATTCTGAAAAGCGAGATGTACACTAATTGGCCAGCTGTACAGTGTGTTGTGATTGGCTGAATGCCTCAAGCATGTGGTTGAAAGTTACACCCCTTAAAATAATGTGATGATGTGTCCCAGTGAGACGAGACATAACCAATAAAAGCCATTACAAACGATCTATTTGTTGCATCCAGTGGGGACATTATTACTGATCATAATGACTTATACCATGTTTTTACATGTTGCGTTATGTATCGATTTAGTGGCACCCTCATTGGGTGTTCCCATTTTCCATGTGGGGTCTTGGAGTTTTGTCCTCTTTTGGGTTCTGCGGCATTCAAGATGTGGCTAGACGCGGGTTGCTTGGCATGTCTACAGCATTGGGCCTTTTTTGTTGTACAGATCATGCTACAGCTCATTCTGTTTGGACTGTTGGTTCGGACATATGTGTGTTTTCACTTTTGATTATTCATTTGCCTCAGATTTTATGTTTTTTTTTTTGTTATTCTACTAACAGTAAGTAACTTTGCAACTACATGCCAACTAGCAGTAAGTAGAGTATTAGTAGACTGTCTGCTTAATATCTTCTAACACTTTCTTTGTCAATTTATTCTAACCCTAGACCTACCCCTTATAATAGCCCTTAACCTACCCTAACACTCTACTTTGAGAGTTAGTAGATGCATAGATGGTAGTTGCAAATTAATGATAATTAGTTGACATCAGTGATGCACAGGTTGAGCCAAAATGAGCGGGTGCCTGCGGTTGCCTGCGGTTGCCCGCGGTTACGAGTCATCCAAAGTTTTTTTTAATGATATTCGGGTCGCGGACAGTCGGGTCGTTTGAAATGAAGATGCCAATTAAACCTTTGTAATTAATATAGTACTAGACACAATTTTTAAATAGATAGGCCTACACTTTATTTGGCTGAATAATTGGCGCGAAGATGATGCACGAGCTCAGTCTGCAGGTAGAGATGGAGGCAGAAAGAGAAAAGGTGAAGACGCTGTTTTTGGTAAAACATGATTTTGATGACTTCATTAAGTTTTGTTTTATAGAAAACTCTTTTTAAAATATTTTCATTTTGTATAAATTGTATCTTAATTTTGATCAATGTTTTATCAATCAATTGCCCGTATTTTATAAATAAGAAACAAATATATAGCAGACAATGTAATGAGGCGCCGGCAGGATCACTTGCATTGCTGATTATGTAATCCATATGAAATGTTCATTTCTCTCTGGCATGGCGAGTCCGCATCGTCAACTTCATCTTTGCAGCGACACAGAAAACACAAATGTCTTTTACAATTAAATGTCTCCTTGCATATTTTTGAACCAGCAGGCCATTCTGGGTTAATATATGGAGAAATGCACTCTCCGCTCACAAGCTCTGATCTGAACAAACCCGAACCTCACTGTCTGCTGAACAGAAACACCAAAAGAGACATAGCCAGACTAGACTATTTTAGAACAAATTATGAGCTTATTGACGTTTTTTTTATAATTCTTGACAAAATCAGAATATAAGGATTTTTTTTTTGCCTAGTTCCTACGTCTATGGCCAAATGACAATATATGTTATTAATATATTGACCCGCGCATCACTGGTTGACATGTAGTTACAAAGTTACTTATAGTTAGTAGAATACCTAAAGTGGACTATCGAAATAAAAGTGTAACTTAAATTTGTCTTGACAAACTTTTTTTGTCTAGTTAACAGTGTGATAAATGTCATAGTTTGGCACCTAGTAGGTTTTGCACTTCAAGTTTATTCTCCAAACTAAAGAATTACATACCTGAGCAGGACGATCCCTCCTTGTGCTCCAATCATGATATCTGTAAGATTATCATTGTTCATGTCCATCTGACCAAACAGAGATAGTCCAAACTGCTGCAGACCAGGCAGAACGGACCGCGCTGGGATCCGCTAAACACACATATGAGAGAGAGAGAGAGAGAGAGAGAGAGAGAGAGAATTCAGACTTAATCCAAAATTATACTTCAGTTTATATAAATATACAAGTGCATCTCAATAAATTAGAATGACACGTAAAACAAATTAGAATGTCATGGGAAAGTTAATTTATTTCACATCACTTGTCTGTTAAATAAATTCAGTGCACACAGACTAAAGTAGTTTAAGTCTTGGGTTCTTTTAATTGTGATGTTTTTGGCTCACATTTAACAAAAACCCACCAATTCACTCAACAAATCAGAATATTAGAGTTGTCCAGAGGACAATCAATGATGACCTTCACAAGGAGGGTAAGCCACAAACATAAATTTGCCAAAGAAGCTGGCTGTTCACAGAGTGCTGTATCCAAGCATGTTAACAGAAAGTTGAGTGGAAGGAAAGGGTGTGGAAGAAAAAAGATGGACAACCAACAAAGAGAAAAAACTGCAAGATCTGATTACTTTTCATCTCTTTTAGAAGAAAACAAACATAACCTTATGTATTTATTCAATACAGTGGCTAAATTAATGAAAAATAAAGCATCAACAAGACATTTCCCAACAGCACAGCAATAATGACTTTATGAACTACTTTACTTCTAAGATCGATACTATTAGAGATAAAATTGTAACCATGCAGTCATCAGCTACAGTATCGCATCAGAGAGTGCACTATAGACCCCATGAGGAACAGTTCCGCTCATTCTCTACTATAGGAGAGGAATAATTGTATAAACTTGTTAAATCATCTAAACCAACAACATGTATGTTAGACCCTATACCATCTAAGCTCCTGAAAGATGTGCTTCAAGAAGTCATAGATCCCCTTCTGACTATTATTCATTTTTCATTGTCGTTATGTCTACAAAACCTTCAAACTGGCTGTTATTAAGCCTCTCATCAAAAAAAAAAAACACAACTCTACCCCTAGTTAATTACAGACCAATCTCGAATCTCATTTTTCTGTCCAAGATACTAGAAAAGGTAGCATCCTCACAATTATATTCCTTCTTATAATTATTTCCAGTTACAAATGACCTGCTCTTATCATCTGATCGTGGTTGTATCTCTATTAGTGCTATTGGATCTTAGCTCTGCATTTTACACTATTGACCACAACATTCTTTTGCATAGACTAGAAAACTTTGTTGGCATTAATGGCAGTGAATTACCATGGTTTAAATCATATTATATGACTGCCATCTTTTCGTAGCAGTGAATGAAGAAGTATCATATCGATTACAAGTGCAGTATGGAGTACCTCAAGGCTCAGTACTAGGACCATTACTCTTCATGCTTTACATGTTACCCTTGGGAGATATCATCAGAAAACATGGTGTTAGCTTTCAGTGTTATGCTGATGATATTTAGCTCTATATTTCTTCACAGCCCAGTGAAAAATACCAATTTGAAAAACTACTGAATGCATAGTTCAACATAAAATACTGGATGATGAGTGATTTCTTTCTGCTAAATTCTGAATAAAAAACAGAGGTGTTAATTATAGGACCTAATAACTCTGCATGTAATAAACTAGAATGCTGTCTAAGACTTGATGGCTGCTCTGTCAATTGTTCGTTATCAATTAGAGAACCTAGGTGTGCTATTTGATAGCAGTCTTTCTTTAGAAAGCCATGTTTCTAGCATTTAAAAAAACTTAATTTTCCATCTCAAAAATGTATCTAAATTACAACCTATGTTGTAATTTAATGTTAGTCCATGGGTTTATGACCTTAAGGTTAAATTATTGTAATGCTTTATTGGGTGGTTGTTCTGCACACTTAATAAACACTGACTACCTATCAAATTTCACATTGATTTTAAAATATTAGTTTTAACTTTTAGAGCTTTAAATGGTCAGGCCCCACAATACATCACTGACTTGCTATGCACATACTCCCCAGGTCGTTCCCTTCAATCAGCAGGCCAAAGTCTTTTAATTGTCTCAAAGACTCGTTATAATACCCAGGGAGATATGTCCTTTGAGGCCTTGCCTTTATTCCTCCGTGTGGCTGATTCTGTTGATTTCTTTAAAAGGCAACTCAAGACACTGTTATTTAAACAAGCTTTTAGTTGATTGGGCTTAAGTTTACTTTGGACTTTTTATTTGTTTTAATTTTATTTGTGTATAAATGTGGTTGTACCTTGTAAAGCACTTTGTGATTGTATCTGTGAAATTCGCTCTATAAATAAACTTTACTTACTACTTACATACTTACTTACTAAACAAACTACAGCTAGTCTAAAATGCAGCAGCAAGAGTTCTTACTAGAACCAGGAAGTATGACCATATTAGCCCGGTCCTGTCAACACTGCACTGGCTCCCTATCAAGCATCGTATAGATTTTAAAATATTGCTTATTACTTATAAAGCCCTGAATGGTTTAGCACCTCAGTATTTGAATGAGCTCCTTTTACATTATAATCCTCTACGTCCGCTACGTTCTCAAAACTCAGGCAATTTGATAATACATAGAATATCAAAATCAACTGCGGGCGGCAGATCCTTTTCCTATTTGGCGCCTAAACTCTGGAATAACCTACCTAACATTGTTCGGGAGGCAGACACACTTGAAATTTAACACTCCTTCTTATTTTGCTTGAATTTTGTCACCATTAAAAGCAAGATGTTAACAATTGATCTCAACTCTCTCTGCAGCAAAAACAGTGTTTCACAAACACTCAGTTACAGCAGTAAGAGATAAACTCACACAAGAAGTATCTGGACCAAGATCCCAATTAAACCAAACACTAATGAATAATAAAGCCAATCTAATGAGTGAAGCTGTTTGTGGAGATGTCTGATCCTCTTCTGCTGAGATCTTCAGAGATTTAATGTATTTGATTTGCAGTTGATTTTACCACATGCTCAATCATCAATTATTTCATTATTTGATAAAGATTATTTTATTTTCTTGATTTTAGGACAAACACGGTGTCTGGAAAATACATTGAAATCAAAAATAAATCGAATGCATCCTGAGAGTGTTGTTTTGGTCCAGAAACAGTATAAATTATGCCTAAATGAACCTTAAATGATGTTGAAAATATTTCCACTGACCACTTTTGAACTAGTTTTTAACCTTGTAAGGAGGTTCTGTGAACGTCTAAATCAGACGTACAGAAGACGTCAAAAGAAGACGTCATAAAAACTTTTATTCTGGCTCCTCAGTGGATGTCTTTTCAACGTCTGCAAAGACATAAAAAGAGATCCACAAGATGTCAACTGGACATAACTTTGCTCAGTGGGAACATACACTGAACCGACTTGATCTGAAAAAAATTATACAATTGTCTTTTTAGAGCTGCTCTACAGCAGATTCTGAACTTTCACCATAGCTTCCATAACTGCTTTATTTCCTGTTTATCTCTGTCAGGCTGCTTTGAAACAATCTATATTGTAAAAGGTTCTATTCAAATGAAGGTGACTTGACTTGATGAATGCACTAAGAATTCACATCAGAACTGAAGTATACTTTGGGCTTTAAATGCACAGGTGTGTCTGAGTCACACTAATCATCTCTTGTCCTCAGGGTGGTTATTGATTGTTATTTATGACCATTAGTGGAAAAATAATCTTAAGAAATACACTGTGAACTTTCAGCTTGTCTGGGTTTCTGGGTTAAACGTGAGCACAAACACAATGTTTGGGATTGATGGAAGCACAGCAAACTCTCACCTGAGGAATGTATTCAGGGTTTATGCCATGTGTCCTATCACCCAGGTAGATGTAGACGACTCCTTCATTCTCCAGCGGCGCCCCGACTGCCACATCAGACAGACTGTCTCCATTCATGTCCTTTAGTGAAGCCACGGATGCAGCAAATCTACCTGTGCTTGATTGGCTCACATTCAGTGTCTTCTGAAAATAGTTCTGAAAAAGAGAACAGCATATTTCTTCATCAGCACATGACCAGCACCAGAACACTTTCCATAACTTTCATGTCATAGGAACCTATTACAACAGCAATCCCAATAGAGTAACACAATGGTGACAACTAGCAGCCTTCCAGTTACAGGCAGAAGCTTGTTCATGAAGATCATAATAATAGTCATGAATCTGTGCGTACCTGTTCAGATAAAGTGTAGACGTACAGCCTCCCTTCAGCCCTCGGCTGAGACTGGTAAAATAATGGAGCTCCGACCAGCAGGAAATCTGAGTCTCCATCAGAGTCCACATCCAACACACTCAGAGACGCTCCAAAATATGAGCCAATCTGATGCCAGAAATCAATTAAAATTGAGGAACTGCACTCTAGTCCATGCTTTTATAGCCTGATTTTTTATAGAAGAAATATGAAAACATGTTCTTCTGCTTCATAAACATAACGTCACATTATACTGGTTAGAAACTGAAGATGGTTTTTTTTAGAAGTAAAATTAGGAGTAAAAATTGTTTGTTTGTGTCTCTGGTGAAATACTGTCTGTGTGTGTGTGTGTGTGTGTGTGTGTGTGTGTGTGTGTGTGTGTGTGTGTGTGTGTGTGTGTGTGTGCACTGTAAAAATTGATTCTCTATATTTACTCAATAAAATTGTCAAAATATTACAAGCAATATTATTGATTAAATTTAACACATTTTAATTAATTAGAAATAATCATTCAAAATGAGTAGAATAACATGGAAAAATTAGTAAAATGTACACAAAAATATTGATTTCATTGGACAAAAAACAAACAAAAAAACACTATAATGATAATGAAACACCCTTCGAAAACATTATACACATGCACATGACATCAACCTTTTTACAAATTCACATTTTTTTTGCCTACATAGATATGATAAAGACATCATGTTCAAAAGGTTATAAGGCCCCTAAAACAGAGTTATTGAAGACACCTAAAGTTCACGAACAGAATCACTGAAGGAAAAAATAAATAATTTGGTTACCATTATAGTGGTCAGTGTTTGCTTTAGTTGGACTCTTGACCCTTAAAATTAATTTTATAAAAAAATTAAACAGTTTTTTTTGGTTGCTAGTTGTAATACAACAGCTAGACAAGCCAAGAAAGAAAAGAGATCAGGTGGTGTTATTTGTTTGTGCATCATCATTTGATCTGGGTTTCAGAGTAGGGTGTGTCTTATCAATAACATGTGTCCTGTGGTTGTACAATAAAAGTTTCGGTGTTTCCAGCATTATCTGAGAAATTCTTAGAAGCGCCTCTGATCAAAATCTTGTTAAAATAAAAACATTTTCATTAGGCACACAGACATCAAGAATCAGCCTGAGAACCTCAACAATGGTGACCATCAAAAAGCATGTTGCACTGCATTCTGGGTGCCACCAATCAAAACTAATTTATGGCTCCCATCATGCTTTGTGGCATAAATAAATTATCTGCAGCAATTCTATAGTAGCTTGTTTTGTGATTCTTACAGTTTGTCTGAATATGCTGTTTGTCACCATTCTTGAGATTCATACGCTGTTCTTGATGTCACTGTGTGTCTAAAGAAAGTTACACTCTCAATCAGAATTCTTAAACTCTTGATTACACTGAAAACTCCAGGTCTTTTATTGTTGAATCACAGAGCTGCTATAATGAATGTTAATTTAACTCAGAGATCAGGCTCTGAATGAGTTCAGATATTCAGGTAAAACAAAGATTATGTAAAAGCATAACCAATATCACATGATCATCTTTCTTCTTAACTTGCCTACCTGTTATAACTGAGTTACAGCAGCAATGCGAAATGTAATATTAAAACGTCAAGAGCCCAACTAAAGCAAACACTGACCACTATAATGGTAACCAAATTATTATTTTTTTCCTTCTGTGATTCTATTCGTGAACTTTAGGTGTCTTCAATAACTCTGTTTTGGGAGCCTTAAGACACAGCCTTTTGAACATGTTGCTTGTATCATATTTAAGCAACAAAAATGTGAATTTGTAAAAAGGTTGACGTCATGAGCATGCATATAATGTTTTCGAAGGGTGTTTCATGAACATAGTATTTTTTATTAGTTTCATTAGTTTTTTTTGTCTTTTGTCCAATGAAATCAATATTTTTGTGTAAATTTTACTTAATTTTTTCATGTTATTCTACTCATTTTGAATGATTATTTCTAATTAATTAAAATGTGTTCAATTTAATTAATAATATAGCTTGTAATATTTTGACACAAATTTATTGAGTAAATATAGAGAAACACTGTGGTTTTTTTAAACGAAATCGCCCTGAAGAGTTCGTTCAAGAGGATGAAAATGTAACTGCGGCTGAAGACTCTCCTCTGATGAACGTGAATGCTAAAGAAAACGGAGTCGATGTGAAAGACAACAGCACAGAGAAAGAGAACAGAGTGAAAGAGACGAGCTCCAATCCTGATCCTCCAAATACAGACCAATAAAGTATCACTTTATTACACAACAACAAAAGTAAAGATGTTTGCTTTGATGGAGCTGAAAATTTTAACGGTCTAGTTCAATAAAGATTTAATGATTTAAGGTGTGTGTTTTTGAAGGGTCTGATGGTTTGGGAGCCCCTGATCTCACCGGTGCAGAGAGATAATATTGTGTCTGAGGATTTTCACTGACTTGTTCTCCATTGAAGTTGCTCATCACTGTCCATGTGCTTTCATTCTTGGTGAAGAGGGTAACCAGACCCCTGTGTTCAGCCCGCGGTGCTCCAGAGAACAGAAGAGAGACGCCACGTCTCATTCCCAGCACAGTAGAGTAACCTGAACACCATCAGCATCATTAAAACACACTCTTCACATCACAAAAGAACAAACAAAAACTCCAACATACCCATGTATGAGTCTTTATTTACAGCTGGATCAATGATCTCTGTCTGTCTGAATTCAGATCCTGATCCTGTCACTTCATACAGAGCTCCACACCAGTCATTTAATCCGACCGAACCCACGATCACAGAGTCCTGAAACAAAGACTGCAGTCTCAGCACTGACATATAACACACAAAAACGGAGAATGATAAAAAAAAAAACCTCTTCCTGTCGGCTGAGAGACAGTCACTAACAGGCATTTCTTAATCAGGGCCTGTATTCACAAAACATCTCAAGACTACAAGTAGTTCATTACTGGCTGATTTAGAAATTGTCTTAATTATCTCATTAACTTTAACTCTTTGAGGACTTGGGATTTAACTCAAGACTGTTTGTGATTTGGAAGGAATGACTTGGTTCCTCCTCTGGTGAAGGAGTTCATGGGTGGAACAAAAATATGGCAGGACTTTTACTCTTTGGCCCCTGGATTACCCACCTCTGATTAATGTGTATTGGAGACACGAGCCATTTAAAACGATTCAGTTTGATTTGGTGAATCTATATCACCAATAAAAAGTATAACAACCTACTCCTAGGTTAACAGCTGATGGCTTTTTTTCTGGGCTTTTGAATTACAACAAATTTGTTTTAGAAACACATGGTTATAACAGGCAGAGAGAAGACTAAGACAGAAATCAAGGGTCAAGAGCCCAACTAATACAAACACTGATCTCTAACATGGTTACTTCAAATGAAACAACAATCGGTTTTCTCAAACGGTTTGAGTTAACATAAGGCCTGGTTCACACCGGACGGCGAAGCGACGCGGTAGTGGCGTGGAATGGAGGCCGCTTCTTTTCGGCGCCCATGTTAACCTATGGTGTCGTTCACAGCAGACACGGAGCGCCGCGGCCGGCCCGTGCCGTGAAGCGCCAGTTTCGGCGTCTGGTCTATTTTTTGCGCGAGCCGTGAGCGATCCACATCAATTCCGGTAGGAAGTCACACCAAGAAACACGAGACAATCCGGTCAATTGTCAGAATATAAGCAATTTTCAAATTAAAATACCGCGAGTGACAAATTCGATCATATTTGTGTATCTAAACAGACTAGAAAGATGAAAAAAAAAAACACAACACACACACGCACGCACATGGTTAACTTCATAACTTCTTGGTTACAGAAACATAGTGTATTCATTTTATGAGGTTATTTACTTATTACCCATGATGTGCTCTGAATAAACAACAACTGAGCAAGCGCTTGTCGACCGCCGCGGTGAATACGCGTCTGGTGTGAACAGGCAGGCGCTGGACCGCGCGTGATTTTCCGTTCCACGCCGCTTCCGCATCGCTTCGGCGTCCTGTGTGAACCAGGCTTAACTTGTCAGGTTTGAGTGAGGCTGTGTCTGAAGTCAGCTGTATTTCCTTTCTCTCTTTTCTTCAGTAATTCTGTTTGTTAACAGCAGGTGTTCATCACTAAAGCTCAATTATCACTTAATTAATCACTTAATTACTTAATTGCAATGTATATCTTCTTTCAGTGAACTTAACTGAATTAAGTTCAGAGTACTCATAACTGTTAGTTTTTTCAACTTAAACGGTTTAAGGCAATTGGTTTCCTCAAATGGTTTGAGTTAACATAACTTAAGGATATCTGTTTACTCAAACCGTTTGAGTTAAGTTTACTTGTCGGGTTTTACAGTGTAACACATTGCGACAGCCACATATCAGATAGTCTGACATCGGATAAAAGAAAACAATTAATAAATGACTTTCAGGAGATTTGTTACTAAAGTGCACATTAAAAACATTAAATACAGCACCTCGAATGTGTGTGAGATACGCTAGAATGGACCTCATGAGTTCTCAAGCATCATGCATGCACTTTTGAGTGTCAGTATTTCTTTAATGGTGGTTGGCAAACATACTGGAAGGTGCATACTGTCACCTACTGAACGAAATAAAATAAGGATAGCAGATACAATCAGTTAGAAAATCTGTCCTGATCCTTGAGCTCGAGTCCGGATCATTAGTCACTGGATCTCTCCGCTAAGTGAGGTTAGTGACACTGACTCCTTGAAAGATTTTTGTATTTTTTTTTTTATTTTTTTTTTTAATGTTTAGCACCAAATAAACTGGATCTGTGGTGATCTGGTTTTACTTCAGGTCCCAGATTTTACATCACATAGCGACACTATTTTCATAGGGCTTAAGAAGACTTTGTAGCAATCAGACACACCATTTTTAATTTGATTAACGAATGATCACAGACCCCTCTAAACATACTTGGTGCCAGGATGTCTTCGACTGACCCCTGGTTAACATGGCAACCATGACACCTCAGCCAGACTACGTGACTTTTACGACCTATGAGTATTTGGAGAGAATCTTCCTTCTACTCAGTTCTCTCTGAAACATACTGATATAAAAATGCACTCTTCTCTAATTAATTAATAGAAAAACCTTTCTTTGAATGAACACACATATACTTCAGGTCATTGTGTATGTTGTTACTGTTCTTGTATACTGTCTTTTTGTCTTGTACTGTTTTATACATGCTTATGACAGAACTACTTGTTCATGTAATTTACCTATATGTAATCTTACCATGTGGTCCCAGCGAATCAAACACCCAACCTTGCACTTGATAACGCAATGCTCTACCAATTGAGCTACAGGAACACAATGTACAAATAATGTTTAGTATCTGTGAATTCGTCTTCTGATGATCTAAATGATAGTGTATATTAAATGTTGGTACGTAGGCAATATACAGTATTAGTGTTCTAAGAATCTTGAAGATTCTTCTCTTGAACCCCCACTTGAGTTCCATTTTGCAAATTTCCATGATTTCACACAAAGGGTTGTAAAACTCATCATTAGTTCCAACCTCCCGCTTGGAATTTTAGCCTTTTCTCATTGGACAAGCCCATCCTTAGAGGCGTGAACCTTTTCAGACCTTAAAGCCCTCACCTCAGTGACCCGCCTTCAGTCTGCATTTCTTTTAGATCATAAGGGGATGAGAAGGATGAGCTAGAACTCTCTTTAATGCCTAAGTCTGTGCCAGCCCAGCAGGCACAGTACATCAATGTGACGTCAGGAAGACGTTGGACTCCAACTAATCCAACATCAGTCAGACGTCATATTTTGGTTGAAAATGAAAGTCGGGTTGACGTCTAAACCCAACTTTGTTTGACGTCAAACGTCAAACAACAGACGTTGAATTTTGGTTGGAATATGCACCACACTGCAACAAAGGGTGAAATGCATGGTAGCACATTAAATATCTCAAGATCTCAGCAGAGGAGGATTAAACAAACTCCACAACAGCATTACCAACTTCACTTATTACTAACCAGACTGACTTTATTTCTGTCAAACGTCTACAAAAGCTCTTAAAATTAACTGGGGTTTAAATCTAATGTGTTTAATTTCCATAACAGCTTAACAGTTAAACACCATAGAAGTGGTTAGTGTTTCCATTAGTTGGGCTCTTAACAATTATTATATCTTTTGTCTTTTTTGGCTGCTGTGACAGTTTGTTTGACGAGCACATTTGCAGCATCAAAGACAGCTTAAGTGACATGAGATCAGGTGATTATCTGTAAATGGTTTTATAATCATCATGAAATAGACTGATTCACTGATATTTCTTTAATCTAACAGTTATGTTAGTCCTTTAGTACATTCATATTACAAACCCTGTGTTTCTGCCACATGAGATCCAGCAGTATTACAACAATCAGTTAAAATCTTTTAACAAACATGAGCTCAAAAAACTTAACTTACGCTGACACACACAGACATCAACAATCAGCATATGAATCTCAACAATGGTGACATGCTTCATGCAGCAATGCATGCTGGGAGCCATGTGTTTTATACTATGGTGGCTCCCAGCATGCATTGCTGCATGAAGCATGTCACCATTGTTGAGATTCATATACTGATTATTGATGTCTATGTGTATCAAAAGGTTTTACTCCCAAAAGTATTTAAAAATGAAAATTCTGAATGTCTGATCTGATTGAAAAAAGTATTGTTTCTTTGAATATTGTTCATTAATAATAAACAACCACTTTAGATCAATGATGAGAAAATTAGTTTACCTCAATATTTTTTCTTATGGCCCCTTTTATAATAAATTATGTGTTTGGTAAACACTATTACAGGAACCAAAAACTTACTAAACCAAGAGTCAAACTACCCAACTAAAGCAAACACTGATCACAATAATGGTGATCAAACATTTTCAAATAAAACATCAACATATAAACCTCTGTTAATTCTCAAAAATAACTTCTGTAGACGTCTGACAGAAATAAAGTCAAACTGGTTAGTAATAAGTCAAGTTGGTAATACGTGTAGTGCCATGCATTTAACCGTTTTTTATGTTTTTTTTTGGGGGGGGGGGTGTTTATTCCAGCCGACATTCAGCATCTGGCCAATGTTGGAGCTTGACGTCAAACAGTCGTTGGATTTAGACGTCAACTCGATTTTCATTTTCAACCAAAATCCTGTGTCTACATCCTGTGTCTGCTGGGAGGCCTCATGCCTTGACTTTCCATTTACCAAAGATCCTAGGATCTCAGCTGATGTCTCTTTTAGGTCTTGTCACTTTCCACTGGGAAGAAACTCCTAATCACCATCGAGTCAGGACACCTTTGGAATTCATCAATCTTCAAAACCGGAATAACATGATCGCGACTCCTACAGCACCGAACCTCCAAACCATCAAGATTTGCATCCAGATGCTCATTCCAAGCCAAGGAAATGCAAGAGTCATACATTTAACTAAATGAAACAGAGGTTTAGTATAAGCTATAGACCCCGTTATTAACTCTGATGGTTTTACTCAGGTGGTTAACTGACTCTTTTCATAGCTTCATTCTCTGGTTTTCCTGATGGTATTATCAATAAAATCTCATTTTCCCTTTCCCCTGTATGAGTGATTTTATGTATGTATGTTTTATTTTTGTTGACTAGTTTGCATTACTGTTCAGTTAATAAAATTGTGCCTTACAAATCAATGTCCCTTTGTGATTCTGATTTTGCTACATGCTCTGGTGCATTAATACTGTATGAAAGTGTTTTCTGTGGCCACGGAAATATCCTTTCTTAGAATTAATACAAAACTGCGCTAAGGGTTCGCTGGACGAACAGATTAGTTGATGGCAATTTAATTCTGCTACAGTTACTACTGGCAACACATATAAATAATTGTAATTAATCATAATTAATTGTAATTATTTATATACATTTCCTTTTTGAGCTTAAATTTACTACAACTTGGAATTTAGTGCACGAACTGCATGAACTGGTTTTATGGAATGAAACTTACTGTTCCTTATAAAAAATAAAAATAATTATTTGTTACTTTATATTATTCATATCTCTCACCTCCTGGTAGACGACACTGAATCCACTCTGTGATAACTCTCTCTGTCTGTCTCTGCCTTGAGCATCCTTTGACCCTGAAACACAGAAGGAAAACTCTTACAATCATCTGTGGACTCTTCATCTGCTACTTCTATTTAAAACTTCTATTTAGGGTCCATTTTCTGTACATGTACATTTTACCTTCAATATTGTAGATCTTTTTTTGCAGGTTGCCAAGAAGTCCACCGAGTCCACTGTAGTTTTCAATGTAGAAGGTGTTGTTATGTTTTGGTTCTGATGCCAGCTTAGTGAGTTCAGTTAAATCAGTTTTTCCCACCTGAAAAACAGTAGTCATTACATCTGACTGTGAAAAAAACACTTTTAATAAAAATGTGAACTCAAAAAGCTTGATATCTGAAACATTTATTAAAATAAATGACAAACTGAACTCTTTGTTGTCCTCTGTGCACTTGATGACATTTAAAAAGTGTTTTCCACTCAATGATGTGACATACACTGTAAAAAGGGATTCTCTATATTTATTCAATGAAATTGTGTCAAAAATTTACAAGCAATATTATTAATTAAATACAAACACATTTTAATTAAGTAGAATTAACCATTCAAAAATAGTAAAATAACATGAAAACATTAAGTAAAATTTACACAAAAATATTGATTTCATTGGATAAAAAACAAACAAACAAAAAAACACTATGCTAAAGAATACTATGTTATGCATGGCAGGCCAGTAGTTGGCGATCATGAAACACCCTTCGAAAACATTATATACATGCTCATGACATCAGCCTTTTTACAAATTCACATTTTTGTTGCTTACATAAATATTATACAGGCATCATGTTCAAAAGGTTGTAAGGGAAAAAAATAATAATTTGCTTACCATTGTAGTGGTCAGTGTTTGCTTTAGTTGGACTCTTCACCCTTAAAATTTTCAACAGATTTTTTTTGGTTGCTAGTTGTGATACAGCAGCTAGACAAGCCAAGAAGGAAATGAGATCAGGTGGTGTTATTTGTTTTTGCATCATCATTTGATCTGGGTTTCTGAGTTGGATGTTTCTTATCAGTGACAGGTGTCCTGTGGTTGTACAATGTAAGTTTAGGTGTTTTCAGCATTATCTGAGAAATTCTTAGAAGCAGCTCTGATCAAAACCTTGTTAAAAAAAAGTATTTTCATTTAGGCACACAGACATCAAGAATCAGCCTGAGAACCTTAACAATGGTGACCATCAAAAAGCATGTTGCACTGCATTCTGGGTGCCACCAATCAAAACTAATTTATTGCTCCCATCATGCTTTGCGGCATGAATAAATTATGAGCAACAATTCTATAGTAGCTTGTTTTGTGATTTTCACAGTTCGTCTGAATATGCTGTTTGTCACCATTCTTGAGATTCATAGGCCGGTTCTTGATGTAACTGTGTGTCAAAAAAGTGTTCCCCTCTCTCTGTTTTAAACAGAGTTCTTAAACTCTGGATTAAACTGAAAATTCTAGGTTTTTTATTGTTGAAACACAGAGCTGCTATAATGAATGTTAATTTAATTCAGAGCTCAGGCTCTGAATGAGTTCAGATATTCAGGTAAAACAAAGATTATGTTAAAGCATAACCAACACCACCTGGTGATCTTTTTTCTTAGCTGGTTTAGCTGTTATAACTGAGTTACAGCAGCAATGCAAAATGTAATATTAAAACATCAAGGGTCAAGAGCACAACTAAAGCAAACACTGACCACTATAATGGTAACCAATAATTTACCCTTTGATTCTGTTTGTGAACTTTAGGTGTCTTCAATAACTCTGTTTTGGGAGCCTTAAGACACAGCCTTTTGAACATGATGCCTGTATAATATTTATGTAAGCAACAAAAATGTGAATTTGTAAAAAGGCTGATGTCATGTGCATGTATATAATGTTTTCGAAGGGTGTTTCATGATCGCCAACTACTGGCCTGGCATGCATAACATAGTATTCTTTAGTATAGTGTTTTTTAGTTTTTTGTCCAATGAAATCAATATTTTTGCGTAAATTTTACTTAATTTTTTCATGTTATTCTACTCATTTTGAATGATTATTTCTACTTAATTAAAATGTGTTAAATTTAATTAATAATATTGCTTGTAAATTTTTGACACAATTTTATTGAATAAATATAGAGAATCACTTTTTACAGTGTACAGTCAGTGCCCACATAGCAACATTGTGTCGGCCCAGATCCGGCCCACATCTGGCACCCGTGGAAAGATGATCTGGCCCACATGCAGCGTGGAATGATGGCCCTTGGGCGGACCGCTCCTGTTTGCCAGATTTGAGCCACAAGCAGGCCATAGCAATGCCACATGTCAGCCAAGAGTAAAGAAATTAACCAGAACTGGACCTTATCTGAGCCACAAAATCTGTGTATATATTAAATATGAATTTCAGCCTTAATAAGCCTGTTAACAAGCAGAATCACTGAAGGAAAGAAAAGAACAGAAAAAGAGATAAGCAGAAACACAAGAACTACAACTGACTTCAGCCACAACCTTAGATGAAATCAATTGAAGATAAAAGAAGACATTAAATCTCTGGAGATCTCACCAGAGGAGGATTAAACAACTCCACAAACTGCATTAACAGCTTCATTTATTACTAACCAGACTGACTTTATTTCTGTTAGACATCTACAAAAGTTTTTATTGAGAATTAACAAATGTTTAACTCTAATGTGTGTCACCATAACAGTTTTTAATGTTTCCATTAGTTGCACTCTTAACTCTTATTCTATTTTTGTGGCTGCTGTGACGGTGTGTTTGTTAAACACATTTGCGGCATCAAAGAAAGCTAAAGTGAATTGAGGTCAGGTGATGGCAGTTATCTGCAGTAATCTATGATGACACACACAGACATCAACAGTCAGCACATGAATCTCAACAATGGTGGCAATCAAATATACCTTGCTGCAATGCATGCTGGGTACTAGCATAGTACAAAACTCCCAGCATGCATTGCAACGTGAATAAATTATGCAGCTGAATTATCCTATAATTATTTTTGTTTAATTCTAAATATTTTCTTATATTTTGCTGTTGTTTTTGTTGTGACTTAAGTAGCTTGTGAGTGAAGTTCTGAATTGATCAGTTTATCTAAATATTTTTGATTGTCACCATTATTGAGATTCATGTGCTGATTGTTTATATATAAAAAAAACTTTTGTAGATGTGTAACAGAAATAAAGTCAATCTGGTTAATAATAAGAGAAGCTGATAAAGCTGTTTGTGGAGTTGTTTAATCCTTCTCTGCTGAGATCTTGAAAGATCTAATGTCTTCTTTATTCTTCAATTGATTTCATCTAAGGTTGTTGCTGAAGTCAGTAGTAGTTCTTGTGTTTCTGCTCATCTCTTTTTCTGTTCTCTTCTTTCCTTCAGTGATTCTGCTTGTTAACAGACTTATTAAGGCTGAAATTACATCATATTTAATATATACACAGATTTTTTGGCTCAGATAAGGTCCATTTCTGGTTAATTTCTTTACTCTTGGCTGACATGTGGCATTGCTATGGCCTGCTTGTGGCTCAAATCTGGCAAACAGGAGCGGTCCGCCCAAGTGCCATCATTCCACGCTGCATGTGGGCCAGATCATCTTTCCACGGGTACCCGATGTGGGCCGGATCTTGGCCGACACAATGTTGCTATGTGGGTGGTGGATAGTAATATAATCTGTGATAAAATACAACAACATGTTGTATATCTCACTTAAAGCTGAAGTGTGTCCTTTCTGTATTAATATATATATATATATATATATACATATATATATATATATATTTTTTTTTTTTTTTTTTTTTATAAAATGATTATATATTTATTATTTTTAGAAAATTGCACAAATAAAGACTGTTTCCAGACAAGCTTTTTGAACATTCTACTCATCTGTCATTGGTCGGTCAAACAGATAGTCCCACCCTAAACTCATGTGATTGGTTGAGTCAGAAACCTCTCCAGCTGCTCTAACCAACAGATGAATGTTTTGAAAGTTTCTCAGAGTCACAGTGTTTGTCTGTTAACAATTCAAACTACCAATGACTGACTTACAGTGACTCTGACCAGTAAACTAAACTAGCTGAAAAAAAGACATAAAAGGACAAAGAAACGCACCCCGATGATGTAACGGAAGATATTCTGCTCATCACATCTGTTTAGCACATTATAATCATCGTTATCAGTGGGGTCTCCATCTGTGATGATCACCAGAGCTTTGGGATCGGCTCCAGACGACACGCTATTCAGCAAATCCTTTCTGATGACATAATAAATCATAAATTATGACATATGAACAGATTTCAGCCTCAGTGTCAATTTGCTTCGGTTGTTTCTAGGGGATTACGTTCACACTTCACAATTTCATATAATCTGACTGAGAAAATCATAAGTATATTTGGCATGCCGTCTGAGCTCAGAATTCAGCCTGAACCCAGAGAACTCCTCCGGGACCGCCGTTCTCTACACACAGAGTACGCAGTTTTTGTAGGGCACCAACTCCCAGGGGGGCACCATCCCAATTGCCCCAAAAAAAAAAATACCAGCCGCCTTTCCCCCATCCACACTCACGACTGCTCGCACTTCATGTTTAGGGCTGAATGCAAATGATCATAATTGATGGATGGACATCTATGGCCATGAAAAGACATCTGCAATCCGGAGCAGAGAAAAGAAAACAAAAGACAGTAAAAAAACAAGCATAGAGTTGGCTTGACCTTGGACGTACAATCAGAGGCGATATATATATATATATATGTGTGTGTGTGTGTGTGTATATATATATATATATATATATATATATATATATATATATATACAGTATATACACATACAACATACAAAAAGTAATTAAAACACATAAGAGTACATCTTTTTTTACACAAAGTGCTTATTCTTTAACAAAATATCAATCTTTATCATTATGGCAGAAGAAACAATACTGTACAATACAATATAATCTTAATATTCACATTAACAATTTATAGTTCTATCAGCTTTTACATACTCAAATCTGCATATTTTAATTTACTTTTAAAAAGGCCTATTTTACAAATGCATAAATAATGTTTTGATATATTAAAATTGAATACTGACATTTAAAATTATTTAAATAATAAAAAGGTACTTTAAATGTGAAATTAAAACCCAATTAAAGTGAGTCATCACGATTTAACTGAATCATTTAAATGTTTGATTCATTCAGGAACAAAACACTGTCATGTGGCTCAGAGACGCAAAACAGCCTATTATAGATCAATGGCTGTGGCTTTGTTTTTGAATTATTTATGTTGTGTAAATAGTGCAAAAAACAGGCAACTGAAAGTTTATTGAACTAAATCTTAAATCTACATTTATAACCATGGTCATTTTTGGAGAGAAAAAAACTGACTCTTCATGTGAAACTGATTAACTATATGAAGACTATTGTCTTAGAAACATTGCCAAGCTACGAAACATGTTATCTGTTTCTGATGCAGAAAGCTAGTTCATGCATTCATGACCTCTAGACTGGACTATTGTAATGGACTTCTAGGTGGTTGTCCTGCTTCGTCAATAAACAAGCTACAGGTCGTCCAAAATGCAGCAGCTAGAGTCCTTACCAGGTCAAGAAAATATGATCATATTACCCCAATTTTACAGTCTCTGCACTGGTTACCTATTAAGTTCCGTATCAGTTACAAATTATCATTACTTACCTATAAGGCCCTAAATGGTTTAGCTCCTGTGTACCTAACTAGCCTTCTACCACGCTACAACCCATCACGCACCCTAAGGTCACAAAACGCTGGACTTTTGGTAGTTCCTAGGATAGCAAAGTCCACTAAAGGAGGTAGAGCTTTCTCACATGTGGCTCCTAAACTCTGGAATAGCCTTCCTGATAATGTTCGGGGTTCAGACACACTCTCTCTGTTTAAATCTAGATTAAAAACGCATCTCTTTCGCCAAGCATTCGAATAATGTATCTTAAAATGTGAGTGTAGTTGCATCTGATCAAATGCGCATTCTTATTCTTTAGCTTGGGTTAAACTAATTAATTTTACTTTGTTGGATCAGCAGCTATGCTAATGATGTCTCTATTTGTTTCTCTGTTTCTGCTGGATCTTCATCCCGTGGTAACTAGGATTTACACAAGCTCCAGTCTGGATCCAGAACACCTGAGAAGAGATGATGCTGACCCTCAGAGGACCCCAGATGATGCTAACCCTGAATCAACAAACAGAACTAACAATTATTGCTACAAGTGTGACTGCATCATATAATAACTGCTGTTAATAATGTTCATCGTCTGGCTGACTACGTCTTGTATTAATTTTTCTGAAAAATCCTGTCATACGAGCACAAACTGAAAGTCACCACTTATAAGCTATTACTAAATATTGTAGAAACTTAATTTTCTGTAAAGTTGCTTTGTAATGATTTGTATTGTAAACAGCGCTATACAAATAAACTTGAATTGAATTGAATGAAGTGGTATAAATATACACATTTCCTGCCCCAGTCTCTTGAATTTGTGATAATTCTGAATGTATTTTAATAGACAAAATCATGCAGAGAAAGAAGGTCGCACTGTAAAATACGCGCCAGAAATAGTCTGTTATCAATTGCCATTTACACAGAATGTAGACTAATAAAATGATAAGAATCATTCTCGTTTTTCGTTGCTTCGCTGGATATTTTTCATCTATATGAAAATGTATATATATATATATATGTATACAGTACCATCACAAGGGCTGTGCCCAGTGTGCGACCGCACAGGGCCTCGCTCCTGGTCTGCATTTTATGTAATTTATGTCTAATTTTTATTACTGTTTTTCTACCCATTTTGTCCTTTGAAAGACTAGAATAGTCATAGGTGATTGACAGTATAAGACTCTGTGCATAAAAATGTGAAAAGCTGTTCATTGTTAGGATAAAAAAAAAATTTTAAAGATACATTTTTAGGTTTGTCTATAGGCTGAAGCCAACGAGTGAAATGTCCACTTAGCTGTGAACTCATCATAGAGTTTATCTGAGGATAGTGTGAGATGAATTCAGCAGATCACACGCACCTGCAACACTTCTGTGAATGGAGAAAACAGATAAACTATACATAAAAAGGTATATAGGCACATATATTTCACTTCAATTATATTGGCAGATTAACGAAACCAAATAAGTAAGTAAATTTTATTTATATAGCACATTAAATAAAGTGCTGAACAATGTAAAATAAAATTAAAAGTAAGAGGAAACACAGAAAAGATGCAAACAAGACATATAATACAATAAAACAGCAATGAAGTGAAATTAAAATGCTAAGGAGAAAAGATACGTTTTCAACCTCGATTTAAAAATGGTAATGGAAGGTGCAAGGCGGAAGTCTAGAGGCAATTGGTTCCACAGATGGGGGGCAGAAACTGAAATAAAAAATATGCTAAATTACTGTTCATTGTGACACGTTCCAAAGTTTTCAGAAAGGAAAACGAAACAGCAGTAGTTTTAGGATATAGCCGATGTGAAGGATGATGTTTTATGTCGATAAAAGTACAAACACTATATAATAAATCATATTTTAGCATCCAGATACGTCGAGAACATGGAAACATTTGGATTCGGGCCGAATGAGAGAGGTAGGCATCAGCTTCACCTTAAATTAATTTGTTTTTTGTTTTTATAGCCTAAACTTGTTGATGTTTTGTTTTGGAGAGAAACTAATAATGTTTGTAAACATTTTGCTTTAGACCACAAGCATTTTAGCGTTCATTATTTCGGACGGTATTAGGGCTAATAAAATGCAATGTGAGATGCAAGTTTTTTTTTTCACTCTCAAAATGCAATCTTATCCACCTTTTTCCTGGGGTAAAAATGGGCGTCGCAATGTTTTAATTGTGTTAAAACTTCTGGTCTTATTAGCGTCCAGCTATTTTTTTTTCCTGTACAAAACAGTTAGTTTTCCTGCTTGAAATCGAGAATTTTGGTGTCCTGTCATATTATTTTGATCTGTTATCTTAATAAAGAACACACTGGTTTGTATTGCAAACAGTTTTACGGTTTACTGCGCGTTGTTATTTATTTATTAATTTTTTTCATTTTCAAGCACTGCTTTGAACTGTTTTATATGAGGAGCCAGAATGAAAGTTTTTATGACGTCTTTTTTTGACGTCTTCTGTACGTCCGATTTAGACGTTCACAGAACCTCCTTACAAGGTTAAAAACTAGTTCAAAAGTGGTCAGCGGAAATATTTCAACATCATTTAAGGTTCATTTAGACATCATTTTTACTGTTTCTGGACCAAATCAACAGTCTCAGGATGCATTAGATTTAGATGTTATTTCAATGTAATTTCCAGACACTGTGTTTGTCCTAAAATCAAGAAAATAAAATAATCTTCATGAAATAATGAAATAACTAACGACTGAGCATGTGGTAAAATCAACTGCAAATCAAAGACATTAAATCTCCGAAGATCTCAGCAGAGGAGGATCAAACATCTGCACAAACAGCTTCACTCATTAGATTGACTTTATTTCTGTCAGACATCTAGAGAAGCTCATATTGAGAATTAACAGAGGTTTAAATGTTGATATTTGATTCATTTGAAGTCACCATTGTGGTGATCAGTGTTTGGTTTAGTTGGGATCTTGTTCTTCATACTTCTTGTGTTAGCTTGTCTCTGGCTGTTATAACTGTGTGTTTGTGAAACACTGTTGTTGTAGCAAAGAAAGACAAATTTATGAGAGCTCAGGTGTTATCAGCTCTTTGTTTGTGATGATAAAATCATCACATTACAAGTATATGAGGTCATGAAATAAGTGTTGTTTTGTTTGTATATATCTCCTAAACCTTTTAACTCTGCAGTACAGGCACCAAGAGCAAAATACTTATTTTGAAGTTGGAAAAAATGCATGCGTTTGAAATATTTTGAGCAAAAGCATCATGTACTCACACACACAGACATCTAGATTTAGCATATGCATCACAACAATGGTGACAATCAAAACAAACAAAACGGCTTCATAGCACAAACTCATCCTTATTTTCCAGACTTTTTAGTTTTAATTGTCACCATTGATGTGATGCATATCCACAATCTTGATGTGTGTGTGAGTACATGATGTGTTTCTTAAAAATAAGTACATTCTTTATTTGTACAAAGTGTCTGTCCATGAAAATAAATACATAGCTGCAACAAAACATTAATAACTTATTGTGCTATAGTTTAATCAACATTAAAAGAAAGATGTTAGCACTTGAGCTCACTGCTCTCTGCCACAATAAAAGTGTTTTATAACACACATTTATAACAGCCAGACACAAGCTAACACAAGAAGTATGAGGACCAAGATCCCAACTAAACCAAACACTGATCACCACAATGGTGACGTCAAATGATGTTGATGTAAATGATATAAATTGATCCTCCTCTGCTGAGATCTTCAGAGATTTAATGTCTCAATCATCAGTTATTTCATTATTTCATGAAGATTATTTAATTTTCTTGATTTTAGGACAAACACAGTGTCTGGAAATTACATTGAAATAACATGAGTCTAAATCTAATGCATCCTGAGAGTGTTGTTTTGGTCCAGAAACAGTATAAATGATGTCTAAATGAACCTTAAATGATGTTTGAAATATTTCCACTGACCACTTTTGAACTAGTTTTTAACCTTGTAAGGAGGTTCTGTGAACGTCTAAATCGGACGTACAGAAGACGTCAAAAAAAGACTTCATAAAAACTTTCATTCTGGCTCCTCAGTGGACGTCTTTTCAACGTCTGCAAAGACATAAAAAGACGTCCACTGGACGTAACTTTGCACAGTGGGTAAGTTCACAAATAACCTAATAGAGTTGTTTTTGTGTTTGTCTAATTCTATTTTTTATTATAAGATGGGGAAACAATTGCATAAATGTGATGCATTGTTTAATTTGGTTTAGTATATAAGCATACATTAAACATGATTCAAATAAATGTTATTTAACTTTTTTAATTATCCTGATTTAGTTCTCTTAATTATTATGCAATTTATACAATAAACTTTATGTATTTTAAATAAATAAACTTTTTATTATTAATTAAGAATAATTACACTTTACATAAACTAATTACATAAACCCTGAGGATTATGCATTTAAAATAAATAGGTTTTATTATCCTAATGAAAATAAATCGTATAAAGTTTATTTGGTAGATTTGTGTTAAAATTATGAAAAAAATATAAATGGGAATTTGTTATGTAATAAAATTACATAAATCTTAAATTTTGGGTGAAATATTTCTGTGAGTGTAGTTTTTTGTTGTTGTTGTTAGGCAAGTCGTGATGATTTGAGAAGTCTAAATTGATCAAACATAGGCTCACTGTGTGACACTGGCCTCTTGGTCATTACTTTAGAAACAAAAACGTATATTTAATGAACAAAAAATGCATTTTTCTAAATTAATTAAAAAAACGAAACAAAATAAAATATAGTCACTTTGCCATTACATACAAAAGTGAAAAGAAGTATAGCTGGAACAGAAGTATAAGCTATTTCGGGGCGAAGAGGGGAAAAGACGGGCTCAGGACGGTCTGCCTCAGTGGTCCAACAGCGCTTGTTATTATCCAAATCAAAGAATGCAGGTCTTACTGTCTCTGTGAAAATGCAACTAGAGTTTGTGGAAAGATGTAAATAGTAGGCTACTGTGTAAGACAAACTGTTTTACTATAGAAATGTTCAGCGACCGACAGTAATAGACTATTAGTGATGCAGACTCCTCAAACTTATAGACATAGCCTTCGAATTAGAGTAAATGTGCACATTTTAAAATAAAATATTATTTTCAAATAATGTAAATTAATTACTTTATATGAAGAGTTCAGATGCAAAAGCCTCTAAGTGCTTATTGAAATGTTCTTTTAAAATAAGCATTTTTATCAGGCTCCCATGCGTAGGTTCAGTAATTTCACTTTAATGGCAAAGAATAGTTTCTTTTCTTTCCCGTTACAGTGAACTAACCAAACATAAACATGGTTGGAAGAATTTGGATGGCACATTGAGGCTTTTGCATCATATATAACTACAAACCTAGAACTTATTTTAACATTCTTATTTACTTATTAAATTGCTTTATTATTACTATTATTATTATTATTATTATTATCATCATCATTAATATTATTATTAGGCAGTAGATTCGTATGACTGTGTGCGTGATCATGATTTGTGCACAAGCATGTCAGTGTGCATGGCATAACAATCGATCAGATGCGTGTTAAACTTCCTTTTGTTACTATAGCAAACCCCCCCCCCCCCACACACACACACACACACACACACAACTGTAGAGGGCCTCGCACGTCAACTTCACACAGGGCCTCACACCACACTGTATATATATATAATTATAATTTTTTTGTCACTTATATTTTTTTTTAACAGGTGATGTGCGTGTCTTTCCCATTACTACCTAAGCAATATTGCAGCCTACAGTATATTATTACCTGCTAAACACTACCATAATATGCTTCTGCTAACTGCAACCCCAGCTAACCTGTTTCCCAGTAACCCATCGTGCAAATAATTAAATGAAAATAAACTGGCATCAACAACAAAAAAAGTGTCTGTCATATATATCCTCAGAGTTTGACTGTTTTGCTATTGCAGGGGATTTTAATATTCACATAACAAAACTACAAAAGAAATGTTAACGGTTCTAAACACTTTTGACCTGACTCAGCATGTGCATGGACCCACACACAAAGGTGGACACACTCTAGACTTAATCATCAGTAGGGGTCTAAACATTTCATCCATTGTTATTAAGGACATAGCACTATCTGATCACTTCTGTATTTTCTTTGATATATTGATCTCTGCTACAACTGAATCTAGATCTGTCTCTGTCAGAAGGAGATGCATTAACGAGAACACAAGTGTACTATTTATGGAGGCTATATCTTTAACACCAAGCATTTCTGCAGACTCTGTTGATACTCTCCTTGATTCATTCAACTCAAAAGTTAAGAATGTTATTGATGATATTGTTCCAATAATAGTCAGTAAGAAAACAAACAGACAGAAATCAGTTTGGAGACTATGAAAAGACAATTCAGAAAAGCAGAGCGGATGTGGCGGAAGACAAAACTTGAAATTCACTAAAGCATCTATAAAGACAGCCTTCATGCTTTTAATGTGAAACTAGCCACAGCTAGACAGAATTTCTTCTCAGACCTTATAAACAGTAACTTAAATAACACTCTTACTCTTTTTGCCACTGTTGAGAGACTGACAAACCCCCCCAAGTCAGATTCCCAGTGAAATGCTCTCAGACAGCAAATGCAATGAGTTTGCATCCTTCTTTTCTGAGAAGATCATCAATATCAGGAAGTCGATTAGCACATCCTCAAGTAATGCAGAGGTCAGACAGATTCGGCCACAATATAAAAAAGATACTATGTCTATTTTTGAAGCAATTGATAGCACAATTCTGGAAGACATAATGCAGCACCTAAATTCGTCAACCTGCTATCTTGACACACTTCCCACATCTTTTTTCAAAAATGTGTTTAACTGCTTAGAAGCAGATCTTTTAGAAGTGGTGAACACCTCACTTCTTTCTCGGACATTTCCAAACGCCCTAAAAACTGCAGTTGTTAAGCCCCTCCTGAAAAAGAGCAATCTTGATAACACCATTTTGAGCAGGGTGGACTATTGTAATGGGCTCCTCACCGGCCTTCCCAAAAAGACCATTAGACAGCTGCAGCTCATCCAGAACGCTGCTGCCAGGATTCTGACTAGAACCAGAAAATCTGAGCATATCACACCAGTCCTCAGGTCCTTACACTGGCTTCCAGTTACATTTAGGATTGATTTTAAAGTACTTTTACTCGTATATAAGTCACTAAATGACCTAGGACCGAAATATATTGCAGATATGCTCACTGAATATAAACCTAACAGAGCACTCAGATCACTAGGATCGAGTAAGTAATAAATACCAAGGGTTCACACAAAACAAGGGGAGTCCGCCTTTAGTTACTATGCCGCCCGCAGTTGGAATCAGCTTCCAGAAGAGATCAGATGTGCTAAAACACTTAAATCTAGACTTAAAACCGGTTTAAGCTGTGCATTTATTGAATAAGCACTGTGCAATGTCCGAACTCATTGCACTATATTTTCACTGTTTTTTTTTTATGTAAAATAATTTTCTAACTGCTTTAAATTCATTTTAAATAAGTAAGTATTTTAATAATTCAAAAAGTTTTAAAATTGCCTTTTTTATTCTTGTTATTATTTTTCTTCATTATTATTTTACTTTCTTTTATGTAAAGCACTTTGAAATACTATTGTGTACAAAATGTGCTATATAAATAACCTTGCCTTTAGTTAATCTTATTTCCATCATATACCGCTTGCATGTTACCACTTTTCTTCCTTTTCTAGCTTTTTTTCCGCTACTGGCTGCCAGAAGGATAAGTCATGTTTATATTTGCAAATGCACAAGTAAATGCACAAGCACACCTTTTAAAGTTTTTATATGTATTAAAATAAACTGTAAATCATTTGTTAAATGTAAAAACGAAGCCCGTGGATCACTTTCAGACCAATTCATAATCCTGTGAAACTTTTTTGGCTGTTGATATTAATAACATGTTTTAATGTCAGAAATAAATTCCAACATCACCAACGCATCTAATATTCTCTCTGACTTACCATGTTCCCTTACGAAATTTAAAGTGAAAGTGACATGACATACAGCCAAGTATGGTGACCCATATTCAGAATTCGTGCTCTGCTTTTAACCCATCCAAAGTGCACATGCACACACACCCACGGAGCAGTGTTCATCATTTATGCTGCGGCGCCCAGGGAGCAGTTGGGGCTTCAGTGCCTTGCTCAAGGGCTCCTCAGTTATGTTATTGAGAGTGGAGATAGCACTGTACATGCACTCCCCCCACCTACAATTCCTGATGGCCTTAGACTCGAACTCACAACCCTTCGATTGCGAGTCTGACTCTCTAACCATTAGGCCACGACTTCCCCTTTAAAATTAGCCATGGTTTTAATGAGAATAACACCAAAAATCATCGTTCTGGTAGCCATGGTAACTGCAAATTACCATGGTTTTGTTACTTCGAATAATAATTTACAAAGAAGTATTAAGATCTTTTTTATTTGGTTATTTAAAAAAGACCTTTAAAATTACTTAAAATGCATTATACAAAAAACTAAGAGGCAATAAAGATTGGTTGAGAACACTGTTAAAATACATAATGTAGGCTAATACAAAACAAGCCATTTATGTAGATTACGTGTTATTACAAATACCTGAAAGAAAGCCAAAGGCCATGTAACTGCTGCTACACTTACAGGACGATCAGATCCTTCTTTAGGCCATTAGCCAAACATTTCATTCAGACATTCACTTCATCTTTCATTTTTGGACAGCTTTTTGCTATAGATGAAACTCTTATAAAGAGATGAAACTCTTTATAATTTCTTCAACAAAAACAAGTGGACATCACAACTCTTACAAAAATAAACCATGCTTTTACCAGTAAAACTGCTTAATTCTTTGCATGATTTCTGAATGTTTGAGACTATAAAATCATTTAGACAACTGTATTAATAAAGTCATAGCCATAGGTAACTGTCGAGAGCTACAGTTGTAATTGGCCTTAACTACTATGTACTTACATTTTAATTAATAATTTAGTACAATGTACTTTTTGTGCACATACATGTTTTTACATTGTACTTATATTTAAAAAAAACACGTAATTACATCTGTATTTGATTTCTGTAATTACATTCATAATTACACTGTTGACCCATACTTTACACCTTAACCCACCCTTAAACTTACCCATACCTCCAACCCTCTCCCTAACCTTACCCCTATCCCACCTCAATAGCAGCAAAAGTGTTTTACAATACAATATGAACACAATAAGTACATTATACTTATTTTTTATGTAGGTACATAGTAGTTAAGGCCACCTAATATAAAGTGGGACCTATTTTTTTTATTTAAATAAAGTTCTATTTTTACCCATAATATTTGAGGAAGGGGGCCCAACAATACAATCCTGCAGCGGCCCTGACTCCTCCACATCCCACGCTGGGACAGGAATAGTTCGAATAGTTGTTCAGGTAGAGGAGGGATGCTGTATAACTGTCGTGGGACAGAGTTGGCCGTCTACTTCCAATCATGCTAATTATCTGATTATGGGAACATGCTACTCCCAAACTTTGTTAATAAAACGTCATTAACTTCCAATTTATACAATGACAAATGTCCAACATTAGCAACAGTGTTAAATAGAGTAAAATTACCCAATAACTCATATTTAATTTTCATTTATTCATCTTGAGGTTCTAGACTATCGAAGAGGAAATTCAGTGAATGCTCATAATCATATGAAGGTTTCACTCACACAATGAAGTTGATTGCTTTATATGTGTTTGTGAGAGATTTCATGTGTTTCTCTTTCATGAGTTTCTCTTCAGCAGAGCCATTCTGATAATCGTTGAAGTCAAACACAGTTCGTACATCTCCTGAAAACTGGACAGCAGCAAACTGACAACAAACAACAACATTATCATCATTAGTAATGATTGCAGCACCAGGTATGGATTACAGAATCACATGTATCCTATGAACTATTGCACGTCGATATTTCCACAATCATAGTTGATGTTTTATTTTACCTTTATGGATGAGTTTGAAAGTTTTTTCATAACATCTTTAATGAATTTTTTGTTCATTTCAAACTCGTGTTGTTTCATACTGCTGGATCCATCAAAGAGAAACACCAGATTGACTTCTCTTTTGGTGCATTCTGCAGAAACACCACAACATACACAAACTCTGCTGTTACTTCAAATATAACAAGTATAATATAATATCATCTATTTAATCTTTAATTTAGACTCATCAGACCTTGGTAAGCGGCGGTGAAGTTAGAGACGGTCTGTAAACTGCTGTTGAACTGATAGCAAACACCGTTCAGATACGAGTTTCCATCACACTCATGAGAAACATACGGACTGCAGCTCTGAGAAAGAGACAGACCTCATTAGCATCTCATGAAGGAGGCCTGACTGTCAGAGACTCTGAACTTACAGTGAGAGCATCAGAAGACACAGCAGCAGACATGCCGAAGAAGAGGACGCTCTCTAAACCTGTCAAACCTGGGAGAGGGGGGGGGAGAGAGAGAGAGAGAGAGAGACATGGAGAGAGACAGAGAGGGGGGGCAGAGAGAGAGAGAGAGACAGAGAGAGAGACAGGGGGGGGCAGAGAGAGAGAGGGAGAGAGAGAGAGAGAGAGACATGGAGAGAGA